>NC_071531.1:84559852-84592056 GCF_026979565.1 Vidua chalybeata | reverse complement strand
TTGCAGCTGGGTTAGTATTTAGTAGTTTAAAATCAGATCACAGCAAACTGATTTGTTTGTCATACTAAAACTCACTCTATATGTAGGATTTCCATGAATTACCCAAGTGCATATTACAACTGCTTAAACTGCATACCAGAGATTCAAGCATTGTTTTCAAGTGTGGGAGGGATCTGGAAAACATTTTGCACATCGTATTTTCCCTGAAACACACTTAGCCATCTCTGTTTCACAGCTTTATCTGTATGGATGTGAAGTGAATGACACAAATATAATTTCATTTACTCATGTGAGCCCTCAAAAAGACCTCAAAGGTACGGTTCATTTTTATTAAGTGTTCCAAATAATATGGAAGGGAAATATCTCCTATTATGAACAGAATATATATTAATAGTCCCAATTGTCAGACATGAGCAGCCTTTAGCATTTGATGTATATCCTCTGGATTCTTGTCTTCTTGCCTTACCTCAAGGTAAGAGGCCAAGTTTTATATTTTTGCTTCTGTTTAAATCCTGGTTACTTGTGAAACATATGCTTATGATAGGACTCAGACAGGATGCTTTTACTGAACCTGTAGCCCTTTTGAATGTCAAGTCTGTAGGAGAATAAAAAATCCTTTTCTAATATTTTTGTCTTATGACCATCATAAAAGAGCACATAGCTTGGTGGTAATTTATGACACTACATCTGCTGAGCTACAGGAGCTTGGAAAAACTATCCTGCTAATGGTGTCCTAAACTAAAATTGTTATGCATTCATCAAGATGCAATAAATAGAAGAAGAGCTAAGGCATTAAAGTTAATAGGGCTGCTGGAGATATTTACAGTGAATAACAGTATGGATAGCACTCAGATAGCTATTAATCTCACTGGGAAATCCATTTTACTGTAAAGTTTGTAAAAAGGGAAGAGTGAGAAAGCAATACTTTGCTGCTTATGGCAGGCAAATGTAAAAGTGCGTCACTTGACAATGCACTCATTTCAGGGTGCATTCACTACATCTTAAAGCTATTTCTAGATATATAATTATAATATATAATTATGGTATATATTTCTCTTATTCCTTAGACTTTGTTATTTTCATCACATTTGAAAAGTCAAGCTAAATCCAGTATCCCTACTACCAAAAAGAATGCTTTGGTGAAATAAAAAAAAAATAGACTTGAAATTAAAATCGTTAAGATTGTCTGTAATTTTGTACCAGAGCTGTACAGTGCAATTGTAGTAAGTAATTAACTTAAAATGTTAACAAGAAGCCCAAATAATGTCAGGCTTATTAAATGCTTTTTAGATTCTCTTTCACATGTGGTATTGAATAAGCCTTTAACACTTAAATATCTCATCAGTCTAAACTAGGATTTATTGACAGCACTAAATTTTCAGGTGTTATGCAGAAAGGGTTCACTAAGGACATCTAGTCCCTTAATTAATGTTTGCACATATATCTTATTGGCCTGGCCAGACCTTTGCATTAAGAAATAGCTGCTTGTATGTATATCTCAGTTTTGGCTCTGTGAATTATTCTCTCTTGCTCTCTAAGTATTATTGATATAGCCATTATACTTTCAGTACAAAGCAATGCTCGATAAATGCACCTTTCCCTCATTCCTAAGTTTGATGTCCCTATGATTTACAGTACTAGGTTTGCCTAAACTCAACATTTGGGATTTAAGGCAAGGATTCTCTTTAAATTTTCAAGGTTGAATTAGGACATATAATGCATGTAATTGCTAATGCAATGGTCCAAAATACTGATCTAGCAGATAGCAATAGTGACTGTAGGGAGAAAATTGATATGCAAGGGGAATAAAAGTGAAAGGAACAATTATCTTTGCCAACAACATCGACAGTTGGATTGAATGCACTCTCAGTAGTTTGATGATGACTCCAAGCTCCGTGGTTCAATAGATGTCCTGGAGGGAAGGAATGCCATCCAGAGGGACCTGGAGAGGTTTGAGAGTGTGGGGTGTGTGTGAATTTCATGAAGCTCAGCAGGGTCAAGATCAAGGTCCTGCACCTGCGTAGGGCAATCCCAAACACAAATACAGATCTAGCGGAGAAGGAATTGAGGGCAGGTCTGGGGAGAAAATCTTGAGCTTATTGGTAGACAAGGAGCTTGACATAACCCGACAATGTGTACTCCCAGCCCAAAAAGCCAACTGTATCTAGGGCTGCATCAAAAGAAGTGTGGCAAGCAGGTCAAGGGAGGTGACTTTGCCCCTCTACTCCACTCTTGTGAGACCCCAGCTGGAGTGCTGCATCCAAATCTGGGGCTCCCAAGATGAGAAAGATATATGTCTGTTGGAATGAGTCCAAAGGAAGGCCTGCTTTAGCAGGTCCAGAGGAAGGCCATGAAGATGATCAGAGGGCTGGAGCACCTCTCCTATGAAGACAGGCTGAGAGAGTTGGAATTGTTCACCCTGAGGAAGAGAAGGCTCATGGCACATCACCCATCAGGTTTCCAGTACCTAAAGAGGACCACAAGAAAAATGGAGGACATTCACAACAGCATGCAGTGATAGAACAAGGGTTAATGGCTTTAAACTGAAAGATAAATGTAGATCATATATATAGACATGGAACCTTCCACTAGATGACATTGCTCAGGGCCCCATCCAGCCTGGCCTTGAACACATCCAGCAGTGGGACATCCACAGTTTCTCATGGCAACCCGTTCAGGTGACTTGCACACCCATCATAAAAAAATTCTTCCTTATGCATAGTTTGAATCTAAACTCCTTCCATTTAAAACCATTGTACCTGATCACTGTCAAATTGCTGATGAATTGTTGCTCTGGAGTTTCAGGCACTTATGCCAGTTTTTTTTGACCAAATTTCTTTTTCTTTTTTCCTCTTTAAGTTAGATGTCTCTCTTGTGACTTTTACCTGTGGGTTTTTTCATTATACCACCTACACTTATATCAGACATTTTGCAGCTCATGAATTTACAACAAGCTGATAAAACATGCATGTTCACTCAAACTTTGAATGAAAAAACGGTTGTATTGGAGACCACAGTAGCATGCAGTTCATGAAGCTCAAAACATCAACAGAAGGTACTTCAGTTACTTATAAACCTTAATTATAATTAGATCACCTTGCTTTGATTAATATCTAAAGCAAAGTCCATGAACACTTTTAAAAAACTCATTTATTTACTGAATAATGAAAATTATTTTCTGGTTAATCATTGTTCTTTCCCTTATTTTTTTGCCTTTAGCAAAAAAAACCAAAACCTTTATAGAGTGAAAAATATCCTTAAGAAACAGACATATTTAATTAAAGTGCATCATCATTAAACCATTTCAACACTTTGCTGTCAAACAGCCCAGGCAAATAATTATCTCCCAAATGATCTCATTTATAATAAGTAGGATACCTCTCAACTGTGCATTAGTCTTCCTTTAAATTGAATTAATGTAATCTGTTTAAAAAATACTGTAAAGTAGAAAATATTATAATCTAGATCAATCCCTTTACCACTTTAGTTCTTTATAAAGCTGCTATCTCTGAGGAAGTAGAAGCATCTACAGAAATCCCCAAATCTATTCCCTGAATCTTTTCTCATTTGTTTCTCCTCAATGACACCTCAAAGTCCATAATTTGTGGAGTCCCAAAGATGTCCTGCTCTTGGGGGAAAGTCAGCTGTCTGTTTTTTGTTTTTTTTTTTTTTTTTTTTTCTTTGTCCCAGCCAGGTCCATCAATTTCTTTGTGAGGCTGAACTGACATTTGCTGAATGGGAAGGAGCTCATGACTCTTTGCACTGCACATCCCTGGAAGCTTCCTTAGGCAAGAATGAGCAAAGTCTCTCTGTCTTTCCTGTCACATGACAGACCATCGTGTCATTAACCTTCAATTTAGATGATCAGTACCCAGCAGAAATGAGCTTACTGCAGCAGTTTATGCCTCTCCCTTTAGCAGAAGTCTGCATCAGGTGGGCACTGCTTTGCTGCTGTGGTGGAGACACAGCTGATCAAGGTGATGGCTCCAGAACTGTGCACACCTAAATATATAAACCATTAGTTCCTCCCATTTTTTTTCTTTATGTTCCACTGCTAATAATATATAAATAAATCTATACATCTATGTATAAATCTATAAATCTATTCATTTTCATAAAATGGTTCTGACAGATCACTGAAATGATAACCTGTATCAGTAACCAGCAGAAAATCAAATTCCAATGAAGTGACCTGTATACTTTTTTTTTCTCTTTTTACTTTATCTTCCTTATAAAAATTGTATTAGCCAAGGACCAAGTGTTGTATGTGTGGTAGCTTTGATTTTTGCCTTCTGCAGTTTTGTTTCATAAAGCTGAGGCAAAACTTAAGACTATTTAATTTCTAATTCTTGTATGTTCAAGTTGCATGCAGAACATCCTCATTGATCTATTTCTCTTCCTGTTTTTCATCCACACCTGTACTGACTCTATTAAGAGGTTTTTTATTAAGCTTTAAATTTTCACTAGTATGTAAGACCACACTTTCTTTTCAGCCTTATTATTTTGTGTTATAAGAAGCACCTGAAGCAAGTATTATATATTCATTGAACCCTCAGGAGCAAGGCATATTTCAAAGGAAATACCTGCAGTGTCATAATTTTCCATAGCTTGTTACTTTAATTCAACTATTTCCCTCTCTTTTAACCAGAAAGCTCAAAAATTCCCATAGTTTTCAAGGAAATTTCAGCCACTGCACATAGGGTTTGGAAGAAGCTGTGTGCATGTATGCATGTGTGTGTGCATCTGTTGTAAATACAGAGAACAAGCCAGAAGCTGATAGTCTTAATATAATAACATAACCAGCTTAATTGTGCCTTGACTGGCATGACAGAGACTTGCGATAATTCTCATGCCAGTATTACTGACACAGATTTTTTTTTTTTTTTTTCTGTAGAGACATGTAGAGAAAATGGAGATAAATTGTTGCCCTACATGTCAAAACTGCATGCTGATGTTCTCTGGTCTATAAATTGGGCAGGGAAACATATATGTTGAATGACTCTATCAAAATTAAAATAGATATAAGCAAACATTTAATTTAAATGGACTTTTATTAGAGAGATCTACCAGAAAGCTTAATGAGGGGTTATTTATGACTAGCTGTAGTGCTGTTAGAAGCAAGAGACAATGATTATTGGGGGAAAAAGGGAGAACAGCAACAAAGTAATGACACTGAACATCACTGTTGCATCCTTCAATAAATCCAGAGTCCAGGTGTTAAGAGAAGAAAGCCTGAAGGACTTAAGCAATGAAGCAAAACTACGAAGACAAAATTATTCTCATGCAGAGAACTTATAGGATGTGCTGTAAAACCAGCTTGCTGGCCCATGAGCTTTTCTTCATTGATCTCAAACACAAAGGTTTCAGAATGTGGAAATAAGCATACTCCTTTAGAATAAGTATAAAATTGTATACATCAGGAGAATCAATAAGAATATCCCATAAAATCGTGAAAAACTAGCAAGGAATAGCAAGTGCAAAAAGTAATTCCATATGTTTATAAGCATTAAGAGAAGGAGCAAAAAAAAATGGAATGTTTCAGTTCAGCAGACAAGAAAAGCAATAACAAATTGCTATGTAAAATCTTAACTATTTAATATATTTATTCATTCAAGTGAGAAAGGAGAGGTCTCTGGATACAGCAACAAAAAAAAATATCTGAAATTAATAATGCTGGGAGTGAAAATAATCTGAAAGGGAAGGAGCATGCATGTTTGTCTCAATTTTATTTGTCCTTACATATCCGTTTAGGGCTGCCATTGATTGCCCTGTCTTTTAAGGGCATTCCTCTAGTAAAGCAGATGAGTGTGGAGGTGCAGCAGTCCTTCAGAGATTCTTTCAGGATTACCAAAATCCAGTCATGATAGTGTGAGTCACTGGCAGACAATCCCTAAACTACCATGTGTGAGTACCAATACTGTTTTCTAGGTGGGAACTAAACCTTTGCTTCCAGAATAATGGTTCAGCTTGGAAAAATTACTGTGAAACATTGTGGAATATGTATTGGTGCCAAACACTTTCAAGAGCACTCAGGAATGGTTAGAAGCAAACGAACTGGCTGCAGGGGTAGAGAGCTAGCCTAGGCGGATCATAAAGTTTCCCTGTAGCCTTTTTTTCCCTGGTTTTCTAAACATCTTCTTTTGATGTACATCCATACGTTGTTTGCAATCTAAAAGGAGGGTCTACAATTCCTTATATGTAATTCCCTGACAAGAAAAATGCAGGCAACAAACTTCTCATATCGAATGAAGGTATGATCCAGACTATTATTGCTTTTATACATGTCTCACTCATGGTATTCTAGCCCTGACCAACTGTGCATCAGTTCTTTACACAGTTGTCTAAATAACATTTGGAGTGTCATAACTGTGTCAAGGTTTTAGTGTACTTACTGCTAACAAAATGTGCAAGTCACAGGGTTGTTCTGAATAATCTTTAAGACTGGTTCCACTCCACATGCAGTGTATCTTAATAATATTTGGTATGAATTTATTGTTTTACTAGAGAATGTACATGAACACAAAAAGTTCATTAAAAAGTACTTAGCAGTGTCATTTTTCTGCTATTAACAATGCAGTTAGAGTTCTAACTTTTATGTCTTCTAAGGGAAAAACTTTCTCTAGTGTATTTTTAAACATACTGAAAAAATCAAACGGTCAAGCAGAAGCAAAAATTTTCTTCATACAAGACAAAGTCAAAGTGAACCCATTCTAGGAATAAAACAGCCCAAAGTTAATAAAGAGCTTTCTTGTTCCATACCTATTATATTAAATACATGTTTTAATTAATCTCATCATATAATTAAATATTTGGCTCCATTAATTAAATAGTAATTACATGTAAGATAAAACATAACTTAGATATAATTGCTTTATAAACTCTGTGTGCCTTGTTCAGAGTTACTGTCAAGGTACTATAAAGAATTCCAGGATATCAAATAAATATATCTCAAAATATTTAATAGATCCATTTTTCAAAGCATATGAAACATCAAATGTCACCTCTACTTAAAACAATTATATTATTTTCAGTATACTTTCTCTAAAATTTAAAATGTATGTGTGTTTATATATATATCCTTCTGATGATGCACTTCTGTACATTATGTAGTTGAAAGGATTTTTTTTCTGACACTAAATTTTATTTTTACCCTAAAGAAATTTTACTTTTACCCCCTACTTTTACTTTTACTTTTACTTTTACTTTTACCCTAAATTTTACTTTTATACAACTTAAAAATGGGTGGGACAAAAGGTTTGATTTATATATAAAAGAAAAATAAACCAGACATTTTCTTTTGCCACTATTTCATTATTATTTGATGCAAAATTTTTATGGTAACTGTATTAAAAGCCAAAACTGGAAAATCACCCTTATCATGCTTCCAGGAATGCTAGTTCATGGGCAACATCACCTTCATTATTTAAATCACAAAGTGGTTGTATTTGCATAGGCTTATTTTTACTTTGTAAACTGCTTTTTCATTTAGATAGTTTCAAAGGTAGTGGTTTTGTCATAGGCATCCCTAAGAGCACAAGATCTAGATTTGATACACATGGAAAAATACAAATAAGCAAAAGACTCATGGGAGAGCTGTCATACATCAGAATATTTCTGAATTTACTTTTTGAAAATTTATGCAGATATCTGCATACATTTTATCTGCATGGTAAGAAGAAATATAATTTTTAAAAAAACATTATTAGGGAGGAAAAAAAATTAATTATTTATTTTGAAGGAGTTTATCGCTTATTATGGCAGCTGCCTGGCATCATTTTTCACATACTAAGTAGTGAAGGAATACCTGGTTACTATTGAGGAGTTTCTAATATTTCTTTAGATCAGTGTCTGTGTTAACATAAAATAAAATTCCTAACTAGGCTATCCAGAATACAAAATTTGTTTTATTAATTGTGTGTTTCTTTATAAGTAAAGTATTTTCTAACATAGCATCCATCGTTCTACTGCAGCAAATAACTTCAAAACACAGGCACAATACAAATTCAATTTCACTCAAGATATAAAACACTGGGTATTATCTTCTGCTGCAGCAGGGCCATCTGGAGCTGGTTGTCCAGGACCATATTCTGGAGGTTTTGACTATCCCTCAGCTGGGAGACTCTACCATCTCCCTGGGTTACCTGTGCGAGTGTTCATCCACTCCTCTCACAGTGGAAAAAAAGTGTTTCCTGATTCTCAAAAGGAAACTTCTCTATCTCAGTTTGTGTACATCGTTTCTGTCACTGGGCAGCAGTAGAGTGGCTCTCTTTAAAGGTTTCATCCTCTTTGCACCCCCTTTTCAGGTACTAATACAGGTCTCTCAGTCTTTTTTTTTTTTTTAATTGGAGAGATGCCCAGAAATTTCCTTATTTTTCAATAGTTCCTTGCAGAACTGTCTCCAGTCTGTCCATGTCTGTCTTGTACTGAGGAGCCCAGAGCTGGACACAGTCCTTCAGCTGTGGCCTGCCTAGTGCTGAGCAGAGGGGAAGGATCACTTTCCTCTACGTGCTTGCTAAGCTTTGCCTAGTGCAGTTCAGGATACCACTGACCTTCTTCATGGCGAGGGCTGTTGCTGGCTCATGTTTAATCTGGTATCTACCTGGATGCCCAAGTCCTTTTCTTCCAAGCTGCTTTCCAGCTGGCTACCCACCAGTATAGAGGCTTATGGTATCATAATTGAAAGTCTACAGTTGCCAGACCTTTTGCAAATTCAGTAAGAGCATGCAGATAGATATTGAAATTTAATCATGGAGTATGTATGAGTATACAGAATACTCTGCTTTCAAAGATCAAAAGCATCGGTGTTTTGTGTAATGGGATTTAATATAGGGCTGAAAATAGGTTTTCACCATGGTATTAATATTGAAGTTTCTACCCTAATTTATACACATTTATACTTTTTTTCAATTTCATCAAAACCCACAAACAATATATATTTCTAATGTATTGTAGAGCTCTTTATTTTCTCCCTGAACAGTGCAAATTCCTGTATATCACAAAAACTAATAAATACTTTTGCTGAAAAATTCATGCCAGTAACAGAATCCCTGAAGGATGTTGTACTTGATAATTCTTATGGGTCCCTTCCAACCTGAGAGATTTTACAATTCTATGATGTGATATATTGTGAATACTAAAACCTTGCCAAAACTGTTATAGTCTAGTACTATTTGACTGGGATGTCCTTCTGCATTATGTGTTAGTGTTCCAGGTTTCTGTTTTTCACTCCTGGTGGCTATTCATCAACTGAAAATCAAGTGAGAAGGGCATTATCTGTGGCTATTGCTTCTCTTGTTCTCTTTTCAAAACTGCTTCTCTTGTCTTGCTTATATCAGCTTCCTTAGTGAACTTTAGAGAGGAGAAAGTATCCTGGAGAGCTTCAGTAGACATAGCTCAAGCAAGGCAAGACCAACACTGTGGCACTGGAACCAGTGATGTAGCACTGAATGTCAGACTGTGACACAGGAGAGGATTGCTAAATCTGCAGTCAGCATGATATGGTTGATGAGCCAAAATAAAAGTGAATTCAGTGTTTGTTACCTCTGCATTATACTGCTCTAATGTTTCCCTGAGACATGTACATACACACACATGTTTTTCATTCCAGAAAATCCTCTAGTAGAAAAGTTATTGACTGATCTTCACCATACTAAAAGCTGAACATTTTTACATTTAAGATTTACTAGTAAGTGCAAAGTGTTCCTATTAATAATTTAAGCTAAACCATACCTGTCAAAATAAATTAATGAAGTACAATTCACACTGTCTTACTCTGGTATTATTGTGTGTGTTAACTTCATTTATGTTTTAGAAGCATGACTAATCTCTCTGTGGTTTAAAGGAATGAGCAAAAACATCTGTTACAAGACTCCAGAAGTTACTAGTTTTGCAACCAGCAATTCACGTGCCAATTCCAAAAATAAAAAAAAATCATGAAGAGAAAATCTATATTTTTGCATATATTATTGTGTTTGCTTCAGGGCTTTGGTCATCTAAAATAATTACCAGATGTAAGAATGTGTTTTCCCTGAAGGCACTCTCTGCATTTGGTACTCTCATGGGTTTAAAAGTAAAACAATAGATCTGAATACCAATCGGTATCTCTGTTGGCTAATAATGTGTTCACAGACACAAAAAACGAGGCAAGAAGTGAGTAGGTAAATTATCCAAATAACTAACAGCCTGTAGGAAAAAGGCATTGAGCCCAGCCTGCACTGATTTCTGCAGGTACCTCCCTTACTTCTTCTCTATAAAAAACTGGTGTTCAGCAATAGAGTAAGTGTTCATTATGGAACTGTATTAAATGGTACTGTCTTAAAACTACTTAGAGTTTTCAGGACAGTGTCATTCTGAAGTTATGTAATCCTTCAAACTAGTATCTGATGTGTTGGTGATCTTGATGCAATTCTAGACTCAACTGTAAACTAAAAACAAAATTTCCATTTACAAACAGTACACTCTTGAATGAGTACTGCCATGTTTAAACAAAATAGTAAATTTCATACCATCAATTTAAAATAACGATGATGGAAGACATTTAAAGTCTCATTCCTTATATGTATTTTTGCTCTGTTTCAACCACATGGGATATTTTTTTGCTCTTGAAGTTACTTTTTTCCGCTTAAAAAAATATCCTAATATTTTATTTTGATGATCTGTTCATTGTGCTCACTGACTTAAACAGTCTCCATTCTGACTCTCTTGTCATAGTAGAGTCTGTGATTTATCTGTTTTCATATCCCTAAAGATACAGCCTTAACTGAGTGGTCTCTTGCATAATCAGACTGGCTTGGAGTTCACTAAATGTAATCTTACACTGTGTATCTCAATTAATCTTGCAGACTGTGGCTAATCACATCCCCACCGGGCAGGCTCACATATCTCACCAAGCTGGATTATTAAAATCCATATTTCACGTTAACAGCCATGTGTGTGAGATTAGTTTCTAAGTAGTAATGCACCTGCCATAAATACCTCATATCTGGTATCTTCTGAAATACTGCTGCTGTCATCGATGAAAAAGCATGATGTGCATTCAAAACTAGTTTATGTTTCTTTTTTATGGGCAAGTGATTTTTTTCTTGACTCCTTTCCTTTGTTCTGATATATCTGAAAATCTATACAGCACAGACTGCAATGAAGATAGAACCTGGGAAAAGATATATTCTGGAAGGACTGATAGAAGAATATGATTATACTAACTTTATTAATTTTTTATCTTTTCAAGTAAAGCTTAACTGAGAAAACCTGCATTAATTTAGGTTCATACCATTAGACATACATTAAGGACTAAATTCCATTTTACAGCAAAACTTTAAATCTGGAGTAACTCCAGTAAGCTCAGTTGGTCTAGAAATTGCCTTAGCATTGTCATTTTGCTAATTACATCCTGGGATAAAACACTTTCAATCCCATCAGTAGACTGTTAGCAGATGATCCAGACACTGAATCTTGAAGTTTCAAGTCTCTTGGGTCTGTAAAGGCAACTGATGCTATACTTCAAGCTCAATACTTTTAAAAGGAAGAATTTCTGTTTAACTCCCTGTATTCCTCAATACAATTGCTGCACTAATGCCTGGGGTTTGCAGTAAAGACCAAGCAGACTTTTCTCTGAACATTGCTTAAAAGTTATCTTTGGTTTAACGGGATATAAGAGTTAAAAGTGTACAGCTACAAGTAAATAGGCTTTGCACAGAATTGCTGAATGTGATGATGCTTTACTTAAAGGAAATAAAATAAATTAGGATGTTTATTATTTTCCCAATGCATTGCTCCTTAATTTAACTTCTCATTCCTATGGGAGTGTGTCAAGGTCTCGCTGCATTCAGGCAAGTAGTGTTTGTCTTACAGCTGTCTGGCAGAGACATCTCTGGCTGACTCTTGGGATTGATGGGCACCATGCCTGCCCTTTCACAACTTTCCAGGCTTCCTGTCAGGTGAATGTTTGAAAAGCCTCTGCTTGGAGCTCACAGATTCTTGACAGACAAAACTGCTGTTCTGGTGATTTACAGCCTGATTGCTCCATTTTTTCTAACAAGCAAAAGCTGGTTTAGAGCAGCTACATTTCACTGGTGTGTTCATTGATCAGTGTTGATGTATAGTCCTTGGAATTTTGAGGTAGGGAAGAAGTGGAGAAGGAGAGGGGCTAGATACTCCAATCATAATCTGTAGTCTTGTTAAGGACCATATAATAAAATTATAAGTTCACCAAAATATGGCAGGCTGTATCAGTAGACTCTTCAACTCAAATTTATGCAGAATTTTCCTGAAATAATCGCTCATTCAAATGTAGATTTAAACTGACAAAAAACATAGTCAAAAGGTTTCTGTTTACATGGCTTTCAAATATCCTTCATGTCTATCTGTTACTAAATAACCATGCTGAAATAATTTGGTTTTAAGAATTTAAAATTATGATAAGAATGAGATTATAACAAGACAGCAGAAAAATAAATGATTATTTAAAAATTCAGTACCAGTTGATGATCATGCGTATATTCAGCAGCATAATTTCAAAGGTATAGTTCAAATATGGTGGACGTAAGAAAAATGGTGGATGTAAAAGAAAAGTAATTGGAAAATGACAGTCACTTATGAATTATACATTCCCAAATCAGAAAAAGCAGCTGATTGTGCCATATATTACGTATGTCACAGCTACAGTTTTGAAGTTTCATTTCATAATGTGTGTTATACTGAATTTTGTGTAAGAGTAGCTGTCCTTTTTTAAACTTTTTTAAACACTGTTTTATTTTTAAATTACAAGTTCCTCACAAGCTGAAAGAGTTATTTGGATTTATTGTTGCTTATCTTTTGAAAACTTTTATATGAAGTCATATCAGTCACAAATTGCTGCTAAGGTTTTGAAGCACATCACAGAAAGTGGCAAAATGCATCAAGACAAATCAGACACCATGCTTCTGGGTAACTGCTGAACACTCTCCAGAGACACACAAACAAGAATAAGAAATATGCTTCAAGACCTGAGGTCAAGTGCTTTACCTAAGAAATACATTAATCCCCTGGAGAAGTGCTGCTTTGAGAGTTTAATTTCTTGTAGGCAATAGAAGTAAGTAAGTAAGAAGAAGTAAGGAATACGAAAACCAGCAAAAGCTGGTTTTTGCTTATGCATCCATTGACATAAAATACCAGGAAGTTATAATATTGTCAATAATATAGCAGTTCCAAGGAGCCTGTTGTGCTGGGTATTTTACAAATCCAGAGCAAATAACTCGTGTGAGGAATTTATCACCCCAAAATCTGTATTCAGCAGGAGAGCAGACCAACTGCCTAATCCAATTGAGAATGGTAACTGCATAGGGTTTTCAGATCTGGACAGAAGTAACTGAAACCTCATATTTATAATTTTTATACAAATTATTCTGAAATACAGATTTTATGTGCCTCCTAGCCAGCTACTCAGGTTTTTCCATTTCTTTATAAAATATCTGTCAAGTTATTATTTGATTACTTTTCAGTATTTAAAACCTGAAACACACTGTGGTGATATTACAAGCTGTTAGGTCTCTGATCAGTGCTGGATTTCAGATGGAATAGGTCACAGCAAAGTAACTGACCAAATAGGTGCATGTCGTGATATTTGCATAAAGAGCTAGATTGGTATTGGGACTCAACACATTTTTAATCTTAATTGTCATTAATGACTATATTCAATTGCACATAAAGGTGATCTTGCTTCCTTCTCTAACAGTTTTTGGCTGTTTGGTTGCTGAGAGCTGATCATGAAATTCCTTCTCTAGGTTTGATACCCTTCTACATGCAGAGCATGATAAAATGTGTTGTTAGTATCAAATCCATGTTAACCACTGTTAGAAGCAAGGAAAAACAGTACTTTAAAGCTTTAAATTTTAAAAATTTTAATTATTAAAATCTTTTCATCCACTGACTGCCTTAATTTGCATGAAATATGTGAAGACTTCTAGCATTTTCTTCAATGTACTGCATTCATTTGCTTCAAATTACATATAAGGCAACTTAACAGAACTAAACAATCCACAGAACAATTATAATTCTAAATATATACTATTTGATTTTTAAGAAAACAGTGTTCAGCATAAGAGGGGATACTAGTGCCTGGGGAAGAAAGGGATAAATTAGAAGACTGTTTCTTCACTAGCAAAATATTTTTACCCACAATACCTTCTGAATGCCTTATATCCACTTTCAGGTAACAGTTTCCCCTTGCACTTTCAAAATATAGATCGTCTAGCTTTAGCTGGAGATAGAGGAAAGAGGATTAGATGTGCTAAAGGTTTGCAGCAAAGAAGCAGAAAGAAATGTTAGGGTAAACCCCAAAACCACCTAGAGCATTCTCAAAAACTGCCACTCAAATCTGTACAGAATAATAGACTTCCCATCATCAGGGAGCTTGCAGAGAGAATACAGGAGTGCTACATTTTACTCTTAAACTGTTAATTTCTATGAAGTAAATTAAGTGAATGTTAATTTCTATGAAGTAAATTAAGTGAATGTGCAAAAACACAAATAAATTCAGAGTTTCTTGAATAAGTGAATAAGCTGTTTTTGAAAAGAATTTAGACTCCTGCATTTTCCTATTAATGCCATAACCAAGAAGCTTTCTTATTTTCTCTCGTCTGCCTGAAGAGTTCTCAATTAATTACCTAGAGAAGGTTTGATCAGAAAACCTGAGGGAAACAGTCCTGAGAACAATCTATGCTTCATGTATAGGCTGTCTGGCCAAACAGGAGGATCAATTTCCGTATTCGAATCTGAATCAGAAATTCAGGAAATTCGAAACTATTCATCTTATTCACAGGTAGCTTTGTCTTCTCTTCAAATCCAGAATTCTGCCTGTCTAAAAATTTTTATCAAAGCATGACAGCAGCTCTACCCTTTTCTTTACGTCACCACTTCATAAAAGATAATGGAGAATTTTCTGTAAATAGGTTATCTGTTGTTTTTTTCCATGTCAGCCTACTAACTGTGGCATTAGCTTTCATTCTCCCCGGCTGCACGCGGCTCTTGGGAGCCCGGCTGTGGCGTAGCTTCCACGTGCTGCTGGGGTTTTCTGCCGCGGGTTCCCGGACACGGTTCCGTGTCTTGGGCGCGTGGGCTGGCCAGCCTCTGTTACCATGCACTAAGGATCCGGTAAAGAAGTAAGGAATTTGTCCATTTACTCCGTGCTTGGCAGGAACGGTTTATTGGTCACGTGGCACGGTTCAATGGAAAGATGCAACTGCTCCCAGCACTCACGTGGGAGAAAATGGCGCCTGGGTGCTGGCGGGGTAGGATTTTATAGAGGGGTGGGGCGAGAGGATCCACAGCCTGCCGTACAATAGGGGCGGCTGCCGTGGCGGTGACGCCAGCAACAGCGACCAACCAGAGAACCCCGCAGGGGCGGGCACCGAGCCTCGGGCTGAGTGGGATCGTGTGGCTTGGGGTGGCAGGCACGGGTTTTCCCAGGGCTGGACGGGGGAGTGGTTACAGGAGCGGCAGAGGGGGAAAATCCAACGGCAGGCAGCTTGGGGCCAGGAACCGCCGGGGGGGCAACGGCACAGAGGAAGCACGGGGGTACACAGGATTCGGCTAGCTAACACAAATAAGAACCCCTAAAACCCAATCCCACAATGCAACAACTAACCACTAGAACTGTTCAAAAAGCTGAGTCCACAGAACACACACCTGCATGATTTCTGATCTTGATTTGTTGTGCCAGTTGTTCTTTTGTCCTGGGATTAAAATAGCCAATGCTATGTTATTTTAATAAAAGCTGAGGCAATAAAGTGAGCACCTGTGTTTTTGTTCACTCCACCTGCTTGCTCTGGTACTCTGCTGTCTTATCTCACTGCAGCAGCAAAACCCATGTGGCCACTATTAGTGAAAGTACTGTCTACTCCATACCGGTTTAAATGTTATTCTTTACTTGAGAAGAAAATGAATTCAAAAACATTGAATCCAGACATCTGCTTGTACAAACTATTTTTGTATTCTAAACAATTTTGTACTTGATCTTCCTCTTTCAGGTCATGAAAGGATAACCTACTGACATAAATGAGGATAAATCTTGATAATACCAGAAGAAATATTAGACTATCTTTAAGAAAAATAAAATCCCCCCCCATCCCAGTCCCTATAGAAAATAGAATAATTATTTTCTCCAGCACCCTAAGAACTTGATTATTTGAAATAAAGATTAGAATAACTGCTTAAGAAATGACCACATGTAATTTTATCAATGGCTGTGAATGAATGTGAACAGAAAGCAGATTTAATTAAAAGCATGACTGATGCTTCAAACAGTAGAGTTAAATATCATTAAAGAATCACAGTATCATGGCATCATCAAGACATCCTGAGAGAGATCTCAGGAAGCATCCAATACAACCACCTGCTCAAAGCAGGGTCAGCTCTAGGGACAAACCAGGTTACTCAGGACATTTTTTCTAGTCAGGTCTTCACAACCTTCAGTGATAGTGACTCCACAGGATTTTTGTCCAAGCTGTGTCACTGCTGGACCTTCCTCGTTGGGTAGAAATTGCTCCCTATATCCAGTCTGAACTTCTGTCTTATCAAACTGTGTCTACTTTATTTCACCCTCCCACCCAACCCTCTGTGAAAAGTGCAGGCTCCATCTCCCCTAGAACCTCCCACAGCCACTTGGGTTCCTGTTGGGTCATCCCAAAGCCATCTCTGCTCCAGGCTGTAGAAGCCCAGATGTGCCATCCTCTCCTCAGAGGGCAAATGCTCCAGCTCCTATCCTGATATCCATTTAGTCAGTTAATGTCCTTCTTATAGTACAAAACCAGACACACTTTCTAGAGGGATTGTTACAAATGCCAGGTTGAGGGGGAAAAACACTTTCCTGGGTCTTGTGGCTCTGCCTCTTATACTACAGCCCATTCTCCTTCAGTCCTTTTTGCTGCCAAGGCTTATTGAGGGCTCATAGTTACCTGAAAGCTGCTCCCCAGCCTGCAGCTCTTTTGTAACCAAGATACATCAGTGGAGAATTAAAGAAAAATCCCCAAAGCTAACTATTTTTGTCTTCACTTTGGATCAGTAAAGGCAAGCAAGTTCAAATAGTAGATTACATACAGTAACTACTATTACTTAATCTACTTAATAGTAGATTAAGTACAGTCTTAATTTAAAAAGGCAAAAATGCAATGGATTTTTGTAAGAATTCTAATAAAAAATATATTGTCTTGCCATTTGTGAAGCAGTTGTAACCCCTGACTCTTCTCTAACACCATTAAACTTAAATGTTAGTCTTGCAATTTTGCACACTAACAGCATAAGAGAGCCTGCAGACACAGAATTACATGACTCAATTTAATACATGATTGCTGAGGCACGTAAAAGTGTGTGTATTTAGCCCGATAGGACCTAAATATCTTGGACACACGGGTAGGAAAAAAATGTTAATTTCAGCAAGCTTTAATAGAACTAAACATATAGAGGCGTCATCCATTTCCATGCCACCTTACATCACCCTTCCTGCACTCCAGGTTCACAGGCTTCTGTCATTTCTGCTGTCAGAAGTGAAACAGAGTTGACATCTTTTCTCTCCATGTTACCATTGCCACTCAGAGCAATATTAATCCCTAAATTGATCTTTGAATTTTGTATATTTGAAGTGTAAGCTGCTCCAGAAAAGTACATCAATAGGATGTACTTTTATAGGATCACTGACCTGTGATTCAGTGGAACCTCTCAGGACACCTTGTCTGTGGGCAAGTACACAACAGCTGTTTTGCAAAATCTATACTTAGGGGGCATTGCAGTTTCAGTTAATTAAATGAGAGCTCTTACCTTCACTGACAGCATTATAGCATTATATACATTAAAAGTAATTTCACTTATTTCTTCTGGCTTGGTATCATCTCAGTTTTCCTGTTTCTATCAGGTTTGTGTCTCCTACTGCTCCTCTTCATTGCTTGTCTTCACAAATTATCCCCTTCTGCCATGCAAAAGTCCTTGACTGGATGACCTTAATGAACATCTGAAATCCCTCATAACCTTGGTGTCATGGTTTGACACTGGCGCAATGCCAGCACCCCCATGAAAATGCACCTTCCCTAAATAAATGCTGTGAGATGTTATCAGGGACAGAGCAGAGCAGGCCCAAGCTTAATAACAAAGGAAAAAAACTTTATTAAACTACTACTAATACAGAAAACACATAAACTAAATCCAGGATGAAGACCTTTTAAAACCACCCCTCCTCCTCCCAATTCCAAAAACACCCAGCCATGAAACATCACCCGGGATTCTTGATCAAATTACCACCCTTCAGGTAATCTATGCTTAAACTATCAAGGGAGAGAGAAGTCTCTCTTGCACCACAGCCCCCCCAGGAAACACAGCTGCCCCCCTGTGTTTCCCTGTCACACATGGCAACCGCCCGGAAGAAAAAATCTGCCAGTGTGACACTCTCCATTCCATGTCACATTGCTCTCACCACCGTGCATGGACAGACTGCTCGTAGGGCTCCTTTAAGGATGCTTTGCCACGGACCCAAAGATACAACAGTTCAGTTTCTCATCCTGGGACTACAGTCCCCCCCATTTTCCCCTGGGGCCGAGGGGTCCAAAAACAGGACTCATCTTCTTCCCGAAGACAGAGGGTATCACCATTCCCTCTTCAGCTCTCTTCGTTTCTCGCCATTCTTGTGCTGTTCGAAGCTGAAACAGGTCTCCCTGGGTCACCACTGCATCCCCCTAAAATGCAGTCTCCATTGCAGGAGATTTTGGTTCAGTCCATGGCTAACAAGAAAAATCCAGCTAAAAGCTACTTCATCATCTCCTCCCACCTAAATATTTCTTCTTCTAACATCTCAGGTCCCGGACTATCTCTCTTCCACTACAAATCAAGGAGAAGTAATACTTTTAAAAAGCCCCCATTCCCTTGAAAGGGTTAAAAGTTCAGACTCCCTGGACGGCCGATATCTCAGTCCGGCGTTCCGCCTCCCATGCTGGGCATTCCCCCCCCTTCTCCTTCTCCTCTGCCGGCAGATTTCCAGGTGCCGCCAGGCTCTCCCTCTCTTTCTCACATGGGGGGGGGGGGCAAAGGCATCTCCGCTTCTCTCCACCCTTCCGTCCACAGGAGCTGGCTCGGTTCCAGACCCTCAGCCCCCTCGGCATACCTGGACAAGACCGCGTGGCTTCCCCTCCCCCACCCAGCCTAAGGCTGGGCAGGGGGGGAGTCTGCACTCTCTGACAACCGGAACCAAAAGAGAGAGTTCTCCTGGGAGTTCTTGCTTTTAACCCCCTGTGTTCTCAGAGGCGTGTCCATACTTTCAGTGGTCACTCCAGGTGCCAATATCCAAACCTGACCACTGATTGGTTTGACCCAACTTCCTGGAAAAAATTCACTTCCATGTCAAACCACGACACTTGGACTCTACCATAAATATTAAATAAGCTATTTGGGTTTATGTATATTAAGTATACAGTAAACAGAGTAGTATGAGGTAACATGGTCTGTATATTTGGTACTGAGGAAAAAATGAGATCTGCCCTGTGTTTCAAGGAACTACATTTTCAAGAGTAATGCTACAGACACTTCTGAATCCCCACAGACCATCTTTAAATATTTTTCTGTTTAGATTTTTCTTGGTCTTACAAGACCTGTCAAAATGATGTAGTATGTATTAGTCTTGCTGTTCCATAGACTTTAATAAAATTCACATTACACACTGTACTCTGCTTTTGCTTTTAAAAAGAAGACAAAGTTCACCAAAAGTAACATGTTACCCCAATGTTATTTTTTTTCTGTTATTATATATATTATATCACTTCTTAAAGGTTTATATTAACATCCTAATGCTATATTCTCTGGAAATATCAAAAAAGTGAGATTTTATTTTTCTCTAAAATAGTCTTGTCTGATGGATACTACTAAAGCATTTTTTAATTTAATGGAGAGGCAACGTCTTAACTGGTTTTCTTTTATTATCATGGCTAAAGGCACAAAATTAGAACCCCATAAACATTACTGACATAAATCCTTTATTAAATTAGAGGTAATTATGCTATTTTATAAGGAATTAAAAACTCAAAATATTTTTTTAAATCATATGATAAACAGTCTTAAATACACAATAAATGCAAAAACACCCAAAAATTACAACCAAAACCAACCAAACAAACAAAACCGAAACCAAAATACACAAAAAAAACTGTCATGTTTTGCTTCTGATTTTAGAACTAGATCTATTATGTGCAATTTATTTTACCCATCTTTAGGTTTCCACTTCTGAAGTATTCATACTAATAATTTGGGAAAGAAAATAATTTTAAGACTAAAATTCAACAACTTCAGTGTGAGATTAATAATGCTCTTCACCTCAGATATATTTATTTTCTTTCACTCTATAAAATGTCTCTGAGGGATTTCCTTGATGTAGACACCTGCACTTGACTGTGTGGATGCCATCCTATTGTCTTTATCCTTTAGGAGTGATGTGTTGTCAGTCCAAGTGTTTTTAATATTTTAATGTTACAGGGCATTCACTGTTTATCATGAAATGTAGTTTTAAAAAGTCGTCACTTATCTATAATTCCCACATTGCAGGTAGCATTTACAGGCCCATCAAAAAGTAAACAGAGATCTGAAGATGCTTTTAATGGTCAAATTTTGATCAAAGAAAATCATAATGGAGAAAAGTTAGTCATTTCTCCTTTTGGAGTTCTTTAATAGTTTTAAAATAAAAATAGAGCATTAGAGATTTGATTTTTTCAGTTGATCATTTAACTTTAACCATCTATTTTCTAACCATCTATTTTCTAACCCTGACTTTAAGAAATCCTTATGTCATAACTATGCTTCAGTGACTTTTTATTTCCTGCTATAGTATTTGTAAGGTGAAATACACAAATTTTGTATATTTCTCAGGTATTCATATAAGAGAGACAAGATTTGCCAGTATGAGACCTGGCATTATCCATAGGAAATTCACTGTGCATTGTATGATAACACATTTCTGATTTGGAATCATCATATTTCTGTTCAAACTCTTGTGTGCCAATTAGTTAGACTGTCTCAGTAACAGAACCTGCAACAAAAGACTAAGTATATAGATTTATTTCTGAATACTATTGCTAACATTTCATTTATACATTGTACCCAAAATTATTAATGGACTTCACAAATAAAATATTTCAGTTATCCATTCAGTTCATAGTTACTAGCAAAAGTATATTAATTAAGCTGTAGGATACTGAGATTTTTTTTCCCTATTTGGTGTTTTTTTAATGTTTTATTAACTGGCAATAAGGTAGAGTTTATTGTTATTTGAAGGTGATTAATTTAAAGGTGAAATCTGGGACATACGTAAGTGGTGGAAAGACTAAAGTGAAGAGTATTTTCAGTCTACACTGGAAGAAAAAATTACTTTTAGAAAAGTGGCAATATGCTAGCTTCACTGATAATAATTGGTAATTAACTTCAACAGCAGGCTGCACACCTGCTTCAGAAAGTCTAAGGGTGTAAATCATTATCCCCTGAACTCCCAAGATTTTAATTTTGATTTTCTTGTCTGGGACCCCAAACTCAGCACCACAGGGACAGATGGCTGAGCAGTACTATGCTTTAGTGGACCAGAGTTCTACCATTTCTTTGAGAGAGGAAAACATCCCACTGTGGGATGAGGCCAGGCTTTTCCCATAGGCCATAAGTTATTCTAGTGCTTGTAATAATTTTGCTGATCAGGTTTTTTAACTGATGAAGTGAAAGTGCACTTCTACAAAACCCACTGCAATTCTTTGCTATCTAGGGAATGTACACAGTGGGCCAAAAACAACATTGAAAAGCTCCTACCTGTGATATAAATGACACCCTTAGAGCCTCATTTAGTGTTGTCTGTCAGTTTAATGTAAAGATTTGTGAAGCTAAAAATGGAAAAAATAGGTATTTAAAAACTGCTAGGTTGATGGTTGAAATGAAAAGACTCAGTATTTAAACTGGTCTCATCAGAGTCCAAAACACACTACACTGGCCTTTTTGTGATATTTGTCATGAAGATTAAGCATACATTTATTCTCAGTATGAAATATATATTTATTTGTTTTTCCATGGAGACTAATGGAGTTTAACACATTTTCTTGTGAAAAATTTCAAGATTATCCCAATACTACAAATGATGAAGCTGAAGCAGAGAGACTAATGGATTTTCCTGTTATTGGAATTAGCCATAAAAGCTAGTCATTATTTCAGTATTCGGTGCTGATCTTAGAGTGTATTTAACCATTTCTTTTTACAAAAAAGCATTGGTGCTGAAAACTGAAAAAAAGCATGAAAATTTCTAAAAGGCAAAGCTAGAAAAATGTTGGTAGTAGTAGTGGATAATTTTAAAGAAAATTTCAATACTACTCTGAAGCTTATTGCACTTTCCTTTTTTTAATTCCTCCAGTAAATAAATTTGCAGTCTTTTATGCTGTTTCTTATCCATGCAAAAACAGTTTAGTAATACAGAGCTGGCATCTTTCCTCACAAAAATGGAAAACTAAAGCAGAAAGACTTCAATGTGGTGCGACTAGTATTAGAAACTTTAAAACAAATCTTGTTTCTTACTGGTGGAGCTGAGTTATTTCTTCCTTGGTTGTTGTATTGTTTTT
The DNA here is from genome assembly GCF_026979565.1 of Vidua chalybeata. Lineage (NCBI taxonomy): Eukaryota > Metazoa > Chordata > Aves > Passeriformes > Viduidae > Vidua > Vidua chalybeata. Next base: position 84,569,461 of record NC_071531.1, on the reverse strand, counting down.
TTTTTCTTTTCTCAAGCTGTTAAACCAAAAGTCACTAAAAGTGACTTTTTGTCACTAACAGTGACCTCTGGTCTCCTTAAGGTCCTTGGATTTTCAAATAATTGAATATCAAGAAGTTAATTAATATTTTGAAGATTATTTATGCTGCTTCAGCTCTAAAATAAGTCAAGTAAGGTTTATTCATCTTGTCAAATATCTAGAGTTTGACAAAAAAGAGGTGTATACTTAGGTAAGAAAGCAGTATATTTGGAGTTAAACATCTTTTATTTTTTATTAAGCAGTCCAGGTTACTGTGTCTTTGTAAACCAGGAAGCTTATTTCATATATAACATTAAGAAAGTGCACCCCATAGTGATGCTAATTTAATGCGACTTAAATACTTGAATTATTAAATAAAATACTTCATTATTCAATAAAAACTTATATTGAAAAATTGAAGGCCAGCTATAAGGGTAATTTCAAAAGCACCAACACCTAGTATACACATATTTTAAATTAATTTAATATAGAAGAATATTTGTTGACTGAATAAAATTTTAGACTGTAGTTTATTGATGCCCATAAATACTGGTAATAGGCATCTCAATAAATATTTAATCACAGTTGAAGTCAGTGTAATATTTTTAATAATTAGGAGATGTTAGCCTGATAAGAAAGGCTTTCTCACAGCCATTCTACTTTTGAAAAAGTAAATGGATTTAAACCAAAAATTACATGTCTTAAATATGTAGTTGCTTCCTCTAGAGTAAAAAAAGTGCTGCTTTTGTTTTGCAGTGGCAGTGGCAGAAAAAATGCATGAAGTAATAGAGTTGGGTTTGTTTACTGTATGAGCTCAATTTTAATTACATTTTCACTTACTTTCTCCATTTTTTTTATTAGAACTTTAAATTCAAAATGGTTACTTGCAGAGAGACCTTTTGAAGATTACATGTGTCTCTAAAAAAGCACTTTCTGAACTGCATTCCTCCACAACTTTCTACAGCATTCATCACTGAATCACACTTATATCACAAATGCACTTATTCTACACAGTTAGAAATTTAACGAAATTTTCTAGACTTTAAGAGATCAACTTTTTACTATATATTGCAGAATTCACAAATAAAAGTGATCAATAAGCTTCTTACAAAGCACTGAATTCCTTAGAATGGATATGGATCTTTATGTTTCAGTCATAATAAAATAATAGGAAAAACAGCTTTTTTTAGAAATGCTTCTACACAGCATCAGAGGCACTTTTTGCATCATTCATAATACAAAATCTACTCCAACTTTTCAGTGCAAATATAATGGTAATGATTTTTGTGGTGTCTTCAAAAAAAACCTTTTGTTTTTTAAAACTTCACATGATTCAATATGTAATACTTGAACTAAGCAAAACCTTTTTTATTATCTAAATGAATACTGAAGTGTCATCCTGGACTCCTTGAACTGTCTGCTCTAAGTAGTCTTGAAAAAAGTTTTTCTTGCACTCTTCATTTGACCTGTTCCCCACACAGGAAAGAATTCATAATTAACTTGAAGTTATTACTTCTGTACTGTATAAAATGTGCAGCCTAAAGAGTCACATAAGCCTGAGGTCTGCTTTTGAGATTGTGAATACCAGTAGGGACATTTTCATGTTTTCTCAGGTGAGACATCTGTGCTATTGATGCTTCTTTCTCTTCCATCTGAAATTCTTTTGACTTCTGCAAGATGCCTTCTTTGAGATGGGCCACACAAGGAACACTCACTTCTTTTTAAAGGGAGGTGTATTTCTTTTCACTCACTTCCATGGGGTATAATGGCTTATAATAGAAGTTATCTTTACTCCTACTGCTGTTATCAGTAAGTCTCATTTTCAAACTCTGTAACAACACAAAAATCCATTCTGTACTCCTTCCCACAAATCATCTTCCCTTGAGATATGAACCTTTCATTGTACAGCAAGTTCCTTCCAAGACAAGGATCATGTTTTTTAATAAATATAATTGGAATTAGGTTTCCCAAAGGGAGTAAAAAAAAGAGAAAAAAGAATGCATGTAACTTTCTTAGATACATGGGTCATTTCAAGAGAACTATTAGAGAGCTTAAATCAGAAAATTTACACTGAAAATTTACTGTGTTTCTGATACAATTTTACAGGGAGTGGAAAGGTGAGACAGATGTTATGTTTGTATTATTTTATTTAAATAGCTACAAGACTAAAGTTTTTTTTCCAAATTTTCCATTTTACCTAAAGCCAATATTGTACTGTAGCTCATGCATAAGTGCTAGGTAATACAAATACACCAGGCATACAATTAGATGACAATGTCTCTTGAGGCACTTCTTTGATCTTTATTTTTTCTTATTTCTATAATTTATAGTAGGCAGTTTAACAAAGATTCCTAAAGTACTGTGTGCTATTGCTAAGCATATGACCTTCACAAGAATATATAGTTTCTCATTTTATCTCTTTCCTCTCAATTTTGTGAACATTTTATATTTATGCAAATTGCTTTGCACTTGGATTATTTACTTTGTCTAATAGTAAGATTTTCACTCATCTCATACATATTTTGACCAAGTAATACAAAAACTTAAGTGGTGCAAGCACAGGAAAGGTTCCCCTTAAGCAGATTTTAAATTTTTTTAAAAACCAGCTTCAGCAAATTCATTATCAGAGTATCATTTTCTAGTGTTTTAAAAATGCAGTTGCCTCTTCTTTGGTTAGGTGTAGAGAAACTGCAGTGTGCTCCTGCTGGAAGTAAAAATGGTCTAGAGATTTAAGGCACAGCCCTCAAAGGAACAAAGCAGAGAAATAATTTGGCCATTATTCCTGGGTTTATTTTTAATTTTATCATCATTTTATCTCTTTCTGTGATAGCACATTCACCAAGTGAATGATTTCTGCCAGGATGGAGAGAGAAAAAGAAGTCTCAGACTGCTGAGCTCCTCCAAGCTCTGTGACAGTAGATATCCAGGCAGAAGACCAATAAATCTTGCAAACATGTACTGACAGAAAAAAAAAAAAAAAAAAAAAGTCTGAAGAAAACTTGTTTTCTCCTCTGTTTTTGTCATAAACTTTGTCAGATAATTCCTTCTCTCTACATGGGAAGCAAAATGACACAGTGCTGAATATCCAGTCTGCTTGCGTGCAATTTCATAGAATTATAGAACAATTTGGGTTGCAAGGGGCCTTAAAGATCATCTAATTCCAGCTTTTCTGCCTGGTACCTTCTGATAGACTGGTTTGATCAGAGGTCCATCCAACCCAGCCTTGAACATTTCCAGGGATGGGGCATCAACAACTCTTCTGGGCAACTTGTTCCAGTGTCTCACCCCCTTACAGGGAAGAATTTCTTCCTAATAGCTAATTTCAGTTTGAAACTCTTCCCCCTTTTTCATTTTTATTCACTGCAAAATTTATAAAAATATTGTTACATACAGAAAAATTGCAAATAAAATACAGATGCTCAAAACATTTTCTTGATAGATTACTAGCAGATTGTTTTTTTTTTTTATTTTTAAAATAACCACTGATCAGTTTTAAACTGTCAGTGAGGAAACTATCGCCTGATGAACAACTGTAATAATTTTTAAATCATCTTATTTTAAACTTCTACATCCCTTTACTTGCCTGCCTAGCCAACATATGCTTTTTGACATAATCAGTGCTCTGAAAATAATTATGAAATGTTTTATCTTATGGAAAGTTTCTACTCTGAAGTGCCAGTCTTATTCCTTTTACATGAGGAATATCCTTTCAGGGCTGATAAACCTCTCTGTGAGGCTGCCTGTCTGTGTGTGGTGTTTCCAATACAGAAGCCTATACTTAGACAAAGAACCAATACATCTTTTTCTTCCTGCCCTAACATTTTGACTTTAGTCCTGGCTTATGCTGCTCAGCTGTCATCACATTCTGCTTCAGAGACAATTTCCATTCAGCACTTTCAAATTTCATTTTTCAGAAATGTTACAGAATATTCTTATATGAAGGAAATTATTATAAAAGATAAAGAATTTCTAACATGGAGACAGACCACCAGAATCATGACCTAAAAATCAAGCATGACATAAACCCACCAATGGAGAACTGCTTTGTATTATGAGCTGGCATACAGAGCCTGGGGTTTATATTGCCTCTTTCCCTTCTTCTTTTAGTAAGAATTACAATACAGAAATTCCCATTTCAGTGTGACCAGAAGAGCTGGTTGAGATAAACAAGTGTTCAGATTGTTCACTGCATTTGGGTTCTCCTCTGTTTGTGTTGTACATATGTATGAACATGACAGCTGTTATTCTTGGGAGCATTATTCTCCTTTCTCAGAGAGCTTAGACTGTCGCCCACAGTACTGGCCAATTTCAACTCCAGTTGAACTTTGGATACGTAAATTTCCCCCCTTACAGCAGCAAACAGCTGCATCTCTGTAGTCCTTCATCGTCAATAATACTCTTAAAACAGAGAAAAAAAATACAAAATGAAATAATTGAAAGTCAAAAAAGCTAGAAGAAATATATTTTCCTTAAGTGTAAATAAATGTTATTGAGTGCAATAGATTACTCGCTCTATATACCCTTAAAAGATTCACCCCATCATACATTTTTCTGTTCAATGTAGTACCTTCTGATTTGTATCTATAAAATGTTGAGCCATCTGCCTTGGATATTCTTTTCTATTAAACCTAATTTTAAATATGGGTGTGTCTTTAAAATGAAGCATATTATAGAATTTTATTCTGAAGCAACTGTGGTGTAACTAGTGTAAGATTAGAGTTAGAGGGAGAAATTACTTATAATGCAAATTCAGCTGACTGAATGGTCCTTCAGTTAGAAGGACCATTTCAGTGAAGAAGGATCCCTACAGAGGGCAGAAAAATACTGTGTGGCTGGATCTGTGCAACAGGTACAAAGATGCTACGAGATTATGAAGCAGTAAACTGACTGAAGACTGGTGTCCTTTTGAATAACAAAGGGTAGAGTCACCCAAAAAGCGGTATCAAAAATCTTTCAGGGACAACCAGGCTTTGTTTCATGGACTTAAAAAGGATTTGCATTTGCATCAGCAAACACTATCACCTGGCCTTCTAATTACAAAGCCTATTTTCAGTTTACATAGTGGGATTACTGCTTGCTGGTGAAAGGTCAATTTCTGTCCTTTGGATGAGAAATTGGAACCTATTTGAAAAAGTTGGATGGATTTCATTGTTTCAATAGCATCATGATATCTAATATTTTATCAAGCAAATGACATATTAAAACTTCAAAACTCTTACACATCCAGCAAAAGAAATGTAATTTTTGTTAATTCCTTATGTGACATCAAGCTCTCATAATTATAGTAGGGAAAGAGGGCTGCTGTGCAATGGATCTCTCAGAATGTTTTCTGAGTCGTTTGTCTACTTATGACAGTTAAAATAGTCTGCAGTGACTTCAGTACTATATGTTTGACTTTATACTGCAGAAGTGAATGAGTCATAAGGTGCCTCTGGTTCTGATGTTGGAAGCTAAGAGAAGTATATTGTTTCCTTTCTCTTTTCCTAGAACTGTAAAAAATTTGTGCTCAAAAAATACACAGAACTAATCTTTATTTTAGTGGGTTTTTTTCTGTTTGTTTTGAAGGTAGTTTATTAACAAACACTAGAGACAAGTGCAACTATGATTGATGCCTCAGGTTTTAGCTTTTATATTTTTCAGATTCTGCACTGCTTTAGATTGTAGTTCTGAGCTTTATATTAGGGGATAGTAAGCTCCCTTCACAGAATAGGTAGACAAAACAATTCCTTCTCAAGCTGGGGACCAAGGACAAATGATTGAAATTTCAGGCCCAAGAGCATAAACAACGGTGGACTGAAGAGAGAAAAAAATAAGGATGGGACTTCATACCCTATAATTAGACAATTAGCTCCAATATGCTAATGGACCAGAACTCATAAAAGTGTGGGACCCTGTTGGACCAGTTGTCCATTTTGTGACCATTTTGGGTTCATCTTGGGTGTAGGCCTGGCTGGGCTCTTGTACTGCTCAAGGTGTATCCATTGAGGCCTCTTAATAAATACCTACTTTATTCTTTAACTGTCTAGTCTGTGTTCTAGGTCAGCCTTCACAAGGCATCAAGATGTGAAAATTGCATTGTATGGGCATATGGAATAATAAATTGTGTTTAATTGGGAAATGTATGTTGTCTGAGACATTGAGCAAAATACTGTTTAATAAAGTGGGCTGAAGAAGAAAAAGTGCAAAAAACTCTTCATATACTGTAGATTTTTACAGTTACTAGAGGGTGCTTTAGTGGCTTTATGTGGTTAGTAGTTAGGTGCTGTAATGTACATGCTCTTACACTGTCATTATCTCACAAAACAATATATTTATATTACTTACATACATGTATAAGATGGAAATTTAGAAAAATATAGTCAGTTATGTTCTTTTTGTGAGATAAATATTGATTTATCTACATTATATTTTCATTTATTTATGTTGCTAAAATACAATACCAGCAGTACCTAAAGAGAGTTTTCAAAATGTTCCTTGAAGACAGCATGTTTCAAATTTCTTCAGCTTATCTTTATGGGTATGAAAACTTTGTAGTCCTTGGTGGCTGTAGATTTCTCTTTGCCATGCAGAGAATCTTATGAGCCCATGAGAGTCAGAAACACATTGACATGAATCAGACTCTTGCAGAGCAGTGCCATAACCCAGCAGCCTCTTACATGGCCTGCAGGCAGAATAAAAATTTCTACTTTTGGAAAGCTCTGAAGAGGTTTAGAAATCCACAGCACATACACATCATTTCCACCACGTGGAACCCACTTCTCCAAAAAGAAGGTAACATTTGAGTAAACACTCAACTGGTACTCACTGGATGTGGATTTAATATACTCTATCACCCACTATAAAATCCTGCATCATGGATTTTTATATTAACATGTACAGTAGATGTTTGAGACTTAATTATTTTGATCTTTTCATTAAGTATGCGTCTGAGTGTAGTAAATGTTTTTTATAGGTCCTTATTTGGGAAAAAATAGATTTAAGCATTTCTTGAACATTTTAATATTAATATGAGGTACCTGACTCTGTCTGAAAAGCAGTCTAAGATGAAAACCAAGCTGTAAGGTCACAATGGTAATATTCAGAAACTTAGTGTTTAAAATGCATATTGAGTATTTGTTGATAAATTCAGTTATGCTTTTATTCTGATAAATTCAGTTTATGCTTTTCCAGAGTTTGAACCTCAATCTACCCAATCACAGAGAAGCTTCCTAAATACCAAAATAAATTTTAAGTGGACTCTCAGGAGTCTAGATGTTCCCATTACTTCTTCCACCTCTGTAAATAACAAAATACTAATTGGAGCAGGGCCTTTAACCTATGATTTTTACAACACAAAGGAATGCTCTCTATGTTGAATTCTAGAATCAGTCTTTCTTTTATGCTTAGTAAAGACTGATCTGAAAATTAAAAAGAACAGGGACATGAACAGGTATCTCACATATATTATGTGAATGCCAGATATAGCTAAGCTTCTGGGTATTCTAGGATGCTTTCCACTCTGATTGTATCAGTATTTAAGAAGTTAGTTCAGAAAAAACCTTCCCAATTGATATGTCAATGTGATTTTTTTTTTCACTTTGATAAAGAGGTCTCTTCTAAGTAATACTTAAAAGAAAATTATTAAAAAACTCCAGAATAAACAGGTGAACTGTGGGTGGAAACCTGAGCAGTATGACACAAAATGAAACTTTTTTTCTTCTAGATGGAAACTGTTATATCCTTAGGAACATTTTCTACAGAAAAATTGACCTCAGTTTTTTATGAACAGCTCCTTACATGATGACAGCACTACCTGCTACAATTCATATTGTGAAAAGGAGAGTTTTCAGATTTATTTACTTCAAACTATTTTTTTTTTATTTTATCTTTTCCAACTTGGACCTTTATTGCCACAGCAAGTTCATAAAGCAAGTTCATAAGCATCCAAAACCTGACTTGCAGGAACAATCCAGAGGAAATGAAAAAACATGTCCTGTGATCTGCTGTGTTGTTACTCTTCATGAGCATTGGTATTATTGGCAAACACACAATTTACTAAATCATGAGAAATCTGGATTACTAGAGAAAGAATTGAAGACAGCATAACTGTAGAAGACAATCTCTGATTGTATTTGAATGGTGTAAAAAAAAAAAAAAAAAAAAGAAGAAAAAGTCTTTTCTACTACGCTTTTAACAGGAAGTTTTTCCTTTAGCCCATGCACTCTTGAAGACATACTAATGGGTTGTTTCAGAGCAATTAATGATGCCTTCACATATCCGATAAAAATTGGACAGCTTTCCATAAATACCCTCCATGTCACCCTGGCCCTCAACTTTTGTCTGGGATCAGTGGATTCTCTAGAACCCACTAATAAATACACCAAAATCTCAAGCAAAATTAACACTGATGTTTCGTTCTTCTGGAAGTCTGAGTTGGTCAATAGTGTCATGCATTATTCTTCTTTGGATCTACCCATCTAATCAGAAATCTTTGTATCTTTGACCATCTTCTCTTTATAGAATCACAGAATGATTTTTGTTGAGAAGCACTTTTAAAGATCATCTAGTTCTAGTGCTCCTGCCTCACGGTTTTGCTAGTAGTGATTTGGTCTGGAGAAAGGAGATAGCAAAGAAGTAGTAAGAAGAACAGAGTGGGGTTTTGTAAGCTTTATAGAAGTAAGTTCCCAGTAAAGGTCATTGTTGGGCATTTGTGCTCTCAATCAACTCAGTAGCCATGTGGTGGATGTAAGCTCAGCTGTCTCAGTGTAACTGTAGCAATAACCTGGTGCAGAAATCTTTGCAAAGAGATTTTTTGAAGAAAAACTTACTAAAATATAGCAATGTATACAAGCAAGAGACTGAAGCAAGAAAAGGTGGTGGAAAATCTTACGACAAATATAGCAATGTATACAAGCAAGAGACCTTTCTTTTCTTCTGCAATGTCTATATGGAAAAATTGGTGTTGTCTTCCAAACAGACAGAGATTTCTGTTTTGGGACCTTTGAACATTTACACAGCCCATAGGTAAATTTCAGAATTGTCACCATCACCCTGTGTGTTCAGATTTCAAAATTTTACAAACTCCCTTAGAAAAAGGTTTTCATTCAAAGGTCAGGCAATGTTTTAAATTACTAAGCACAAGAGAGCTGGTGTTATTTTTTTAGTCTGAACCATGTATTTTTAGAGGTTAAAGGAATAGCAGCAGCTGATATTTATTTTTTGCTGTGTTAGTGAGTGCTCATCAATAACCTAATGGCCATATCTGATTCTGCAAAAAAAAGCAGGTGTTTTTGCGAAGTACCATACAGTATATCTGCTGGTGTAGAATTTTGATCCTTTTTAGAATTATTTGCTCACCTGTATTCATGGTCTGGGTGCAATCTTGTCCATATAATTCTTTATTAACTAGGGATACTATGCTGGTTACTGTGTATTTTTTCCTGTTTCTGTTGTTGACAGCTATAGGAAAGTTACAAATGTAACCAGACAGATTTTAATCTTTATTGCAACTATCATCCATATACTGTGATTCTTTTAACTTCTCTACTTTCACTATATCAGATTTTCTGATTCTCTTCATACATTCAATATTCCCTTCTGCTCTACTCCGTT
>NC_071531.1:82517064-82697606 GCF_026979565.1 Vidua chalybeata | reverse complement strand
AAGAAAGAAAGAAAGAGAAAAAAGAACGAAAGAAAGAAAAAAGAAAGAACGAAAGAACGAGAAAAAAAGAACGAAGGAAAGAAAGAAAGAAAGAAAGAATGAGAAAAAAAGAACGAAGGAAAGAATTAAAGAAAGAACGAGAAAAAAAGAACGAAAGAAAGAAAGAACGAAAGAACGAGAAAAAAAGAACAAAGGAGAGAAAGAAAGAACGAAAGAACGAGAAAAAAGAACAAAGGAGAGAAAGAAAGAACGAAAGAACGAGAAAAGAAGAACGAAGGAAAGAAAGAAAGAACGAAAGAACGAGAAAAAAAGAACAAAGGAAAGCAAGAAAGAAAGAACGAGAAAAAAAGAACGAAGGAATGAAAGAAAGAAAGAACGAGAAAAAAAGAACGAAGGAAAGAAAGAAAGAAAGAAAGAACGAGAAAAAAAGAACGAAGGAAAGAAAGAAAGAACGAAAGAACGAGAAAAAAAGAACAAAGGAAAGAAAGAAAGAAAGAACGAGAAAAGAAGAACGAGGGAAAGAAAGAAAGAACGAAAGAATGAAAAAGACAGAACGAAGGGAAGAAAGAAAGAACGAGAAAAAAAGAACGAAGGTGTCCTGGTTCAGGGCAAGTCTGGGGAAAGAATTCCCCTCCCCCCCCACAAGAGGGTTCCTTTAGGAAAGCAGAGTCAATTGGCCCCTCCCCCCAGCCGGTTTGGGAGAAAATACCTCTGGAGGAAAAAAGTGGAACAAACCTGTTTATTACACAAGAGAATTTAGACAATATTAAACAATAAGACTCCTTGCCACTCCAAGAGAGACAAATTCAGAGCAAATCCCCCCCGGGCTGCAGCTCAGCTCACTCAGTCTCTGACCAGTCCTTCCGGCGCTGGCAATGCCGCGGCCCAGGCCCGGCCCGCTGGGCCACAGATGTGAGCTGCTGATGCTCTTCTGGTGTTCAGTCCAGAGCAGGTCCAGAGAAAGGGAAAAAAACCACAGTGCAGGGAACTTCTCTGCCTCAGCTAGCTAAAACTAACTAGAAAAAGCAAAGGAGAGCTCTGTCTCGCTGTCCGTCCCTCCGCAGACAACACCGACCCGGAGCCGGAATGTGGAGGAGGGAGTGAGTTTTTTGAAAACAAACCCTGAGCTTCTTCCCTCCTCCTTTCACTCTTGGAACAAGACTTCAACATCAACAGGGCAGACGATTGGGGATAAAGGCATCATACAGCCACCCTAGGACAGGTAGCCTGACCTGCTCCTTGAGAAGGAGGAGTTCTCTGTGTACCTGGGCATATTTCCAACCAGGCCTTTTTCTATGTAGGCTTTGTCTCAGTAATGTGTGCTTACCTTACTTTAGGACTGGATCACAGCAACGGAAGGCTAAAAAATTGCTCTCAGGCTGTGGTATGAAAACCTGCTCAACTGTGATACAGGGTGGCCTCCAAACTTTTCCCAAGGTGACCCCACGGGCCTGAATTTCACTTCTAGAATTGAATTACAGCTGTGTCTTTCACCCCTCTGTCCTAGGACACACTCCAACTCTCAGATAAAATCCAAGACACTACTTTTTACTCAAAACATCCAGAATGGTCTTTGGGACCTGGTGGGCTACCAAAGAGCCTGTGATTCTTTTTGCTCAATGCTGTTTTATTTAAAATTGGCAGCAGCTTTTGAACTAGAAGCCCACCTTCACCATAAAAGAACATTGCCTGCAGTGAGCTCCATTAGCTGGTATATGTATTACTCTTCAGGGCACTTTTATCTCCAAAGGTGGGCTGAGGATCAAGGAAAGTTGTTCTTTACTCGGTAGGTCATGTTTCTGCTGTTCAATTTAGCCCATTGTTTTGAGGTTCTGCTCTGGATACCGTGCATGTAAGAGCAAAATAATTTTCTATTAGCCTTTGAAGAGAATAGGGAACGCCACCTTCAAAGATAAGGAAAATCACCTCATTTTACCCAAAATATGTAGCAGCCTGGCCAAGGATGGATGTTGGTGCCTGCCACCATCACTGTTGCTGTTTGCTCCAAGAGGCAATGGCCCATTGCTCTGATCCAGCACCTCCTCTTCCCCGTGGCCCCTGAGATTGTACACGCTTTGCTGTGTGCAGCCACAAACACATCCCCCACTGCCAATGTGTGTCCCCACGGGGGCAAATGAAATGTAGCATGTGATGGTAGAGCATCAGGTTATTGAAAATCATGGTGTGTCCCCTGAAAATCAAAACACAACAAGACATGACCATCTGACACCTCTCCTTTATATTAAAGAGGTGTCTACAAGTGGTGAAGAATAGAAACCTCTTTTTTACTCTGGGGCTATGGTCTTCTCTGGAACTTTGAAACGCAACCCATGAGGTCATGCTCACTGCAAAAAAAGTCACACAGTGCACTGTTGCTTCCTGCAGACCCTGTTCTGTTTGTGCTGTTGTGCGTGAGATTGCAAAGATAAAAGAGATGCAAAACACCAGGGGTATATAAAAATATTACTACACTAATGCAATGCAGTTCATGTGGAAAGAACAGTTTGACCTTATCTCACTTTCTTCTGCGTTCAGAATAAACATCATACCACCATGGTCACTCTGGTTGGTGTTGGAGCAGTCCTTTTGTTGTGTCTCCTATGATATTTCTGTAGGCAAATACAGCACTAACGTGTAGGGTGATACACCAAGACAGCCACTGGAGAGATTTCCCTTGTGCTTTGGTGGGACACAGGGGAACATTTTTAACAGAATCAAGTCAAACTTTCAGGAGAGTGCTGACACGAAGGAGACATTCCCATCTCCACATGTTTACAATGTTCCTCTCAAAGACAATATACAGATGGGAATGGGTTGGGAGTGAGGTTGCTCTGCTTTCTCAGAGCTGAAGTGACAACTCCTACTAGAGCCTCAGCTTAGCAAAGATGAAAGTGACTTATCCCATAGAGGTCACAGATCCAGGCTGCTTTAATACTGCAGTCTTCTCATCTTATTGACTGCCATGCACTCCTTTAGCCTCTAGCATCAGCTCCTTCATACCGCTGTAGCAGCTTTTTTGTTTATAGATCTCAAAGTACTTTATTAAGGGAGGAAAATACCTCACAGTCCCCCTAGGAAATAAGGATAATATTAGGTGCATTCACAAACAGAGGGGTTCTTTGCTTACTGTAATCAAAGTGAGGGGGGAATGGTTTGGCCAGGTCATGTCTTACTCCACTGAGGTGTTCCTAGGGCAAAGAATCAGGCTGTACCAAACATGTCAGCACCCCACCACCATTAATTACTACCATCCCTGAGCTCAGCTAAGAACCAATCATGAGCTACATCTACCTGTTTTGAGCACTGTTTTGTGTGAAGGACAGCTGTAAGCACACACATGGACCTGAGATACTAAGCTGAGTGGAGGCTCTCCCCTCCACAACTCACACATTGGGTCACCAACTGAAGGAGGAGGTAAATGCTGGGGAATGTATCATCCTAGAAACCAGCCCTGCTATCTCCAGGAAAGTCAGGATAAAATGACTTCCAATGAGTTAGGAATATGCAAGACTTCAGAAAAGGATAAAATCTGCTTGTGCCTCCTGGACTACCTCTTACAGAAGACATAGAATCATAAAATATATAGAATATTGTCCTAAGAGCAAAGATCAGGAAAGATTCTGATCACAGGATTTAGGACTCCTCAGATACCTCTCTCTTGTTTTATATCAGACTTCGTGGAGGCTGAAAAAAAGATAAAATTTTGTGACATTTCCACTGAAGCCAGACCTGCCTTTAGCATAATTGTAATGCTGAGTTTTCATCATATAAACCAAGTAACCTGGGATGTAAGTGAAACTACTTTCTTTTAAAACAATGGAGAAGTACCTGTAAAATCAGAAGATTGGCAACCCTCTGGTAAAACCAGACGGGTGCTATGTCACAGAAACAAATGGATACTTTCTCTTTGATGCAGAAGCAGCATTTCAGAAGGCTCAGTATAGAAGACTTTAATGTGCTGTAAACATCATGAGGAAAAGAGACTACGTGGTCAGACCCTTCAGTGAGAACAAAGCCAGCATTCCCTTGCAGTAGCATCTTTTTGTTCTCTTACACACCTGTCAGTCACCCAGGCCACATTCCTTCAGCATTTATGTGTGCACAGGTAAATCTTGATTGCAAGTCCAAGAGAGTACTTCAGTATTCCTGAGAACATCCTGCTGAATGCAGTAGGAATGGACAGAAACAGGAGTCAAAGCAGATGCTTCTAATCTAAACACAGAATCCTACAGATGTACAAATCAGGTCTAATTTCAGTATGAAGTGAAATGCCTGAGTCCTTCTGGGTCCTAACCTTAATGGTACAGCAGTCTGCTTTGCCTGTATGATCTCTGCTGGTGAAGCATCTTGCAACACACACACATTTGTAAAATGTTACTCTTTCATATCACACTTCAAACTGAAGTCTGTAATTAACCCATAAGGAATCCACATATGCATCAATATGACACATCAGAGCTGAAAATAATTAAGCACTGGCTAGGATCTCTGTTTCATCTGAAGAGCCACAAAAACGAGCAAGTGACAAAATTTGTTGTCCACCTCTCACTCATGGTCTGTCAAACCAATCCTGACTTAATATATGGGCTCTCATCCAGTCTGTCTTGAAGCTGAAAGGGTCAGATTCAGACTTCTAACTGGAAGCGACAGTAGACTCACTCTAACGCAAGACAGCAGGTTCCCAGTCCCTAAGTTGCCTTTTATTTATGTAACTTCAGATAAACCATTTGAAATTACCCCCTGCATTCTTAAGTTTAAACCTAAGGGTTATAAAGTGACAGTTTCAGCTGAACTCATGAAATTTATTCTATTTCTTTGCTCATTTGCACATATTTTTGTGGCAGCATTAAAGCTGCTAGACCGTGCCAGATATGCAAAAGCAGTAGGGCATAGTGCACCAGTGCAGCAAGTGTACTGTCCCAGCATGATTTAAAACACAGATCCCAATCTAGACCAAGAGAGATGGACATGACATAGAGAACGTTATCTATTTTTAAAGTCTTGCTCCAACTGCTGGCTTCATAGCACACACTGTGGTCTAGACTGATAAGATGCAGAAATTTGCATAAGAGCTGATAACACTTTATATACTCCAAAACCACTTGTGAAATCCACAGGATACATGGATGTGGACAGAACATTACAAGCAGCATGTGGCTGAACAATATCCCAAGCAACCAGAAATTTTTGGCAGCCTGCACATACTCCAGTGGGGGGGGGGGGGGGGAAAGCAGACTACTTTCTCTTCGGCCATTATATCACTCTGCCTTTTTAAAGTAGCATTTGCAAAATAAATGAAGTCATTAATGACAAAAGACACAGGATATGGCCTAGATATATCAGACTTTCTGAAGTATCTGATGTCTCGTAGAAGGTGTACTTAGAGATATTTGGGCTATTTTGTGGGTTTGGCTTGTGGATTGAGGATGTGGGGCCAAGATATGATCTGCTGCTGTCTCATGGTTTTCTGTGCCGAGCCAGCATAGCCTGCAATTACACTGCTCAAGTATTAAGACAATTTACAAGATGCAGGGGCATAAGGAGATGTGGAAGGAGCTGAACAGTATGGTCAGGTCTGTCTCTGGATCCCCCAGGTAGATGTGAGCATGGGATCTGAGATGCCAGCACTCACACACAGAGCTCACTGTCCCCTCCAGGCCCTACACAAATGCCAGAGGAAAGCAGATGGCCTCAAGGGCAGGTTAAAACAGTCCAGATCCCCTTGCACTTCAGTAGGATCAAGCAGGTGAACAAGCCATGACACAAGACGAGGGAGTGCTCTGAGGACGTCAAGGATCAAATCTGAATTTGCAGAGAAGCAGCTGTTCAGAAAATTAGAAATGGAAATTTCTCCATCCCCATTTCTACCACTGTCATGGAGAATATTACAGGACAAATGGAGAGAATTTCTTCAGTTTGGCTTTTAGAGACGTTTATCTTCTAGAAGCTCTTACATTCTTTGGGTATAGCTTTAGGTAAAGCAAGAAGATACATCATTCAGTTCTACATTTCACTTTCCTTCTCTGCCCATCCCCAGCCTGACTACCCACAATCCCAAAAGGCCAGCAAAAGAGAAAACCACATGCATACCTTTTGTTTCATGATGCTACTTTTCTGTTAAGTATTAAAACCCACCAGTCCAAGTTAACCTGCCCAAGCAGCTGAGCTGGCTGGCAGTCCATTGCGAGGGAAATGAGAGCAAGATGTGGAGGCTGATCCATAGCAGAAATGTGACAGGTAGACACATCAACCACTAGAGCAAAAGGAAGAAATTGAGCATTTTAAAAAGCCTATTCAGATGCCTAAATAGCATGTGTAGCTGTCCCACAGCCAGCAGACACTGTTTAAAGAGTCCATAGCTCAGCCAGCTGGAGAGGCTGGACAGTTGTGAGAGCTTGTCAAGTTCTAAGACCATTGTTTTTAAAAAAAGGTTGGCTTAAACCACTTCTGCCCTTGAGGCAATGTTTGGAAAAAGATTTTTCCCACAGAATGTCACAAGTCATTAACTAGTACAAGGAATGCAGCTTATGGCTCTGCCTCACACACCTACAAGAGAAGGAGTGAGATTCATCTTTCTTCTGTGGAGATGTACCTTAACTTGTTCCTCAGTGCCCTATTGATGATACTCAACCCAGCTGAAAGGATCCTGTATCTTGCTTCTATGCTTAGGGTAAAATTATTCCCAGATGTGAAATCCAAGAGGAACCCTCCCTTAGCCTCTGTCCTGGTCAGGTCACTGGGGCTGCCAGTGAGGCTGCTGCAAACTTTTCAACTAAGATAATTCTTTTACAACCTTGGTGATGTCCTTGCTTTCTTCTTCCGTTCTCTTCTGGCTGCTCACCCTGGAAAAAGCTTATGGGACATTTATGCTTGTTTCTGCAGCTTGTAGCCATGGGAACATGTTCAGACTATGGCAAAGTCTATGCTTGTGACCAAAAGAGACTCCTTTTGTGTTCTGTTTTGAAGTGCCAGATTTCATCTCCTCTCTATCAACAGTCCCATAAAAAATTCTTTACTAAAAACTCAGCAACTCCTGTGGATTAATCCTTACTTTAATAAATACCTCAGTAGTAGCAACAAAAATGACTTGACTGTAAAAACAGCACAGACAGTAACAGAGAGTGTGGTGAACCTGTTTTAGTTTTTTTTTTTTTTTTTTTTTTTTTTTTTCCATTAAGGATTCTCATTAATATGCTTTATCAGAGCCTGAACTCAGGACAAATTCTGCTCTAATCAACCTGACAAATTTTTTCACAGCACAGACTTACTGTCTCTGTTTATAGTCCATCTTACGAGTCTTTGATTCTGAGATAATACATCAGTGGGACCATCTGGGGATACGTGATACAATAATCTTCACCACTAAATAGAAAACTCACAGCATAAAGTCCCAGCCTTAAAAACTGATGAGATGCTTCATACCAGGCTGGGGTCTCCAACAAGATGCTGCCCTACAACATGCTTCTCTGTTTTGTATTCAGTTTGTACTGCTTACTTGCACTTACCCCAGAACTCTTGCAAAATACAACCAAAATTCCCAGCAACCATCCACACATTAACTTATCTCCTCTTAGCTCTCTGTCTCTAAAGTAATAAGACATTAAAGAAGACACCCTCAGGTCTGTGCACATGTGGGTGACAGAGAACGGAAACAAACAATAAGGCAAGCAAAACATACACTTGGGACTGAAAGGGGAATAAAAAAGTTCAGAGCTCTGCCTTAATTTCAGGAGGCCATTCCTATTCAGAAGTAGATGTAAGCATGAGTACCAGCATGACTCTGAACCTATGTTTTTTGCTTCCAATTTGGGCTAGAGTAAGCAGTTCCAAGGGCATTCTCTGTTTGTTCCCACTTAACAATTCAAGATGTCTACCCATGCTTTGCCACAATTGCATGCCTTTTTTTTTTTAAATTTCAGTATCATTTTTCCATTTTGAATGCAACTTTGCCTTTGGGACAATTACTTTGCCATATTTCATGTAGTCATGTTGTGCTTGCTTCAAATAAATTAATCATGTTTATACTACGCAAAGTTATTTGGCAGCATTACAAATGCACCAAAATACATTCACAATCTGATAATCTGTGCTTTCTATTTGCAATCATCTTTCTGCCTTCTGCTTAAAAGCAAGATTACCAGTTTCCATTCATAGGCTTTCATGTGATCAGGATCTCGGAGCCATAGTAAGCCACAGCTTGGGCATTCCTAATGTTCTGTTTTCCTGTTTTATGAGCTTCTCATAATCCAAAATATCAACAGTGTCTTTTACAGCAATAGCAAATTCAAGGATGCAAATGCAGAATTTTCTTCCATAATGCATACAGCCAACCTATGGGTTGATTAACTTCAAAAGGTATTTTGATAAATAGAGAAAAATTAAAGTTCCAAATTTGGGACCATTTTTCATAGTTATTAAAAGAATATTATTAAAATATTGAGTATTCCTGAAATAAAGTCCAGTTTTAAATCTGTTGCAAAAATTAAACCCATGCAATTATAAGGAACTAAAATCATTGAAGGAAATGTACTCCTTCAGAGAAAATTTTTCAATGAAAAGAGGGTCACAGCTTCTCGATGCTTCCTGAACACCTTTAGCGCCAGCAGTGAGAAATCCCTGCAACTCTCAAAGCACTCCTGAAAAACAGGTTTGACTCTTTTATCTCAGATAATTTCGGGGTGAGACTCAGGAACAGCTTCTATTGTGTCAAAATTAAGCTTAACTATTTAGCTCAAGACCATAAAAAAAAAAAAAAAATCTTCAGAATGCAAAGAAGACATAGAAATTCTGGCCTGGGGTATTGTTTTTTCAATGACCACACAGAAGAAAATACATAATTATGCAAATTGTTAAACTGAGTTGGTTACATAAACCAAGCTAGTTACAGGCAAGTTATTCAAATAACGACTTTTTTTACTGATTAAAAACAGGCTGTTATACTTGGATCCTGAGTTATCTTTAGTTAAACACCACTTTAAATCCACATTAAGTCACGGTGTTCTAGTCAACATATTTTAGATTGAGTCAGCTCTGTGCACCCTGCAAAGGGTTATTTACTCTCTTAAAACAAACACCATTTTATATGACTGTTGGAGAGAGAGTTGCGTGAGTTTAATCAGGCATAACTCGCTCACTCACTCACCAAACAAGATTGAACAAATGGTACCTAATATTTGTCAGAAAAATATTTAACCGCTTTCCCAAACCCAGTGTTCAATGCCGTCTGGAAAATGAGCTAAAAAAATGTTTCCCCCATCAGGCAGGAGTAAGCAAGCAGTCAGTTTAAACTCTGCTTAGAAAAGTGAAATGTGATAATGATACAACAGCAATCACCTCAGGGGAAAAAGCAAGGTCTGTAGCCCTTCCTGGCTGGGCAGGAGTTTTCAGAAATGCTTTCTCAATACTGTGCACCAAGCTGTACAGAAGATGAGTAAAAAGTGGGGTAAGCCATCACTTGGGCAGCAAAGAGTGTTAACAGAAGCTTAGGGGAAACAGCTTTTGGCCTTTGGTCTTTTGTTGCTCAGTTGAAAGCAACCATGAAAAACCCTGAAAAAAGGTTGTCGCTAAAAAGGAAGATAAAGCACTACATGCTGAATACCAAAATAAACATAGTCTCATTTTGAAATTTAAGGGGGGCAAAAAGAATCCAACCACATTCAAATTCTCTGTAGGTCAAGAGAAAGTTTGTTTTTTGATTTTGTTTGAAATGACATTTTTCAATAAATGCACCTTTTCATACAGAAAATAACTCAGCACAGACTCTCCTATGAAAATATTTTTCTCCTGGCAGAACCAGGTTTCATGCCTAACCTCAGATGGTCTGACTACTCTGAGAACAATCAGCCACTTTTATTTATGAAACAAACATGAAAAGACATTCATTCTCTTTAAAAAGCAGTTTTCTTCAGCCTTCATAACACAGACAACAGAATAAAAAATAGTGCTGTTTTGCACTACTTCCTTTAATTTTATTGAGTGTCAATCTATATAATTAATATAAAGTTTCTTCATTCTATGAAGATCAAGACACCTTACAGCATAAAATTCCCTGAGATACAATATGCAATTTGAGGGATCACATAATTCTCTATTCCATTTACATCATAACCAAAAAGTAATGGTAATTCTTATAAAACCCAGAAGATCACAACCTTCCTTTCTCTCCCTCCACCCCAGTATTTTAAGGCATGGAATAAAAACGTTTTCAAAATGCAATAAAGGAAACTTTTCTACTAAAAAGAGAAAATAGCTTTTCCCAATTTTTACAACTGGATTGTATACATCATCTGCAATGCCTTGTGGAGTCTGGTACCCAATGTACAAACCAGTTAATTCAGGCAAACTTTACATTTATCACTGAAATAGAGCTCTACAAAGTACATTACAAAAGGCAGTCCTTTGCCTGAGACAGTACACTATTAGCTCATGTTGTGGATGACCAAAAACCAGAGATCTATAGAAATACTGTAATACTGACTTCAGCAGCTATAGGCCTGGGCTGAGTTTACTCCCAAATGGAAAGCCACAAATTTGCAACATCCATTTAAGAATGATGAAATTAGAAAAGGCTTCTCTTCTCCCAGTGCAAGTGCGCTACAATAATTACTACAAATCTGCAATTTTCACTGTACAGTTCTTGAAAATCCTCAATGCACAATTTACAAATACTGTGCAATCCTGACCACTTTACCCAAATGATGCTTTAATTGCTTTGTAGCTCTTTTCTGAATTTTACAAAAATATTCCCTCAAAGATTTCAACTCTTTTTTTAGAGAGGCTGAGAAGAAAATTAAGGTTTGCGATCTCTGGAAATTCCCATGCTCCTGCAGCCTGATCTTCTGCATGTGGCATTACTAATGATTACACAGAAGAACTGTGTGCCTGGAAACTTTCACAAAATGCTAAAAAAATTATGAGGACTGAAAAAAATGCACTGGTTTCAGCAGACTGATAAAAAGTAGTGTAATCTTAAATATTATTTCATTACTTTTAAGATTGGGTTTTTGTATACAGTTCTGCAAATTCTGATAAAAAAATGAATAGAAAAAAAGATATTATACCTTCAAAGGAAAAGAGGGAACCTATCATCCTGACACTTGGGTATTACTCTTAATACTGTACCTATATTGGAGTTTTAAAAATATCAAACCCAGTATTATGGGAGTAGTAACTACTGATAGAGAAACAGATGACCATGCCATGAAGAACTCTCTTTTAGTTCAAACAATCACTTTATACCTCTTGGAGTAAAACTGCAGCATTAGGAATCATGCCTACTATATCCCACATTGCATAGATTGTTTTCACTCCCTCCCCAGTAAATATTCTACAGCAACTCAGGTGCTGACAACAAAAAAGTTCGTCAAGTACTTTCAGCCAACCCTCCTTGCACAAAAGCAGAAGGGAGTAATTGAAGAAGTCTGCAAGATCTGAACTGGTGAAACTGTGCAAATTATGAATGAACTTCATTATTATTCATTTTTTTCCAATAATCCTTGGCTCTGTGTGTACCTAATCATGGGGAATATCTAACTAGAAATAAATTACAGTAGACCGCCAGCTCATACATCTTAAAAGCACTCATCCAACATCCCATACTGCCGAAATCAAATCTAATCCTTTCCTAACCTAAATATGACTCACAAATGCCAGCAAGGCTCCTGTTCTGATGCCCATCTTTTATTTGCAACTGACTTCTTTTCCCACCTATTCACCCATGATTTTACTCTGAATGAAGTCTCTGACTAACTCCATGGATTAAAAAGCAGCAGAAGAAATACCTTAATCATGTGGGCAAGTCTCTTGTAGGTTGCCTTTTTTTTTTGCCACCAAACTTCATATCTGCAAAAGACAGGAAGGCTGAGCTTGGCAAGGATGTGTAATTGTAACTGAAGTTTCTTTCTGGCTTTGTTTCAGCAAGGTTACATGTAACCAAAAAGTAACCGCACATCCACTACTAGGATGGCTCCAGCAAAATGTGGGAGTCTAAAAGGGAGTAACTACTGCTCCTGACAGGCACTGAGCGAAGGGAGTTCTACCTTAAGAACCTATATATTGATTTAAAAACTGAGCCACAAAAAGACCTCAAAACCAAAGGAAGAGAAAATAGTAAATCCTTCCCTTTTTATATTCTTTCCTCACACAATCTGTATTTTACAAGCAATGCAGATCTTATTCTCTACAGTAATTTTTTTTCTGAATGAAGTGATTAGTGGATTTTTTTGGTAATTATTATTTTAAAAACAAAAAAAAACCCCCCCAAAAAAAAACAAAACAAAAAAAACTAATCTGCCCCCCAGCAGAATTTTTAAAAATGCATGCCAAAAACCAAAAGAGTTGCTACACAACAGCACTGTCTACTGATACTTGAGAAAAAAGTTGACCTTTCTGTATATATATTCAATACAGTAATAAAACCCCTGTCATTCTGAGCCTTTCCCTGCATTTTCCTGTATGGCAATAATTCTGCAGAGAAAAACATGCAGATACCTGTAAACCTTTTCTAATTCCTGAATAAAGGGAGGGTGGAAGTGTTCCAGTTTTCTTCCCTACAGTCTGTGTTTTCCTGTACTTAAAGTTCTACTCTACTCTCCTAGAGAATAAACATGCCTATGGTTTCAGCAGGTAGTAGGAGAAATACTTTACATCATCTGAGCTGTTTGTCCACTGAGATTCAGTCCCCTCCATATGCTTTTTCCTAAACGGAACAATTATTTGGTTCAAAGCATTATTAGCAGGCTGCTGCAATTTCAAGCTTTGTTAAAAGGTGCTACTGTATAAGGTTCTTACATTCAACACTTGCGGCTCAGAAATTGTATGCAAATAGCTTTCACACGCATAAAAAACAGTTTAAAACATTCACTACATTCATTTTTGTCTTAGTATTACAGAAAACCAGCACTGATCATGTATCTTCTGTGAGCAGAGGAAAGTTTCACAGTCCAGGAAGTTGTCATAGCCGCCAAAATTGGTTTCAGCTGTACAGCTGAGGAATTTGGCATCAGATATTTATGCTGAGTTGTGCAGAACTTTAAGAGTTCTGTAACTGTACAACTTTTGGAAATTTAACTTTGCTCTTTAGGAATCATCTGGCATAATGTCTCTTTGTACCTTCATAATTTTCTCTTTAATAAAAATCTTTCTTTTGTAGGCTGTTCACAGCTTGTTTTGAAACCTGTATGCTTCTCTAACTTATGCCAATCTCCTGTGGCTAATGCCGACTACCTGGGCTAATGATCTCTGTGAGACCCATCCTTCTTGACACCTTGACACTTGGACCAGGCTGTCCAGGCAAGCCTCGCCCGCCAGAAACATCAGCTTTCAAACCAGCTGGCCAGATTTTGAACAGTCTTGATTTGATTCCCAGCTGTCCTAACAGCCTCGCAGACCTTGCAGAAATGCTCATCCCAGAACGAGGTGACGTGGACTTCGTACTTCTTCCTCCAGGCAAAGTACCGCCGGTAGTTGGGTTTGTTTTTATCGAGGAATTTCAGGTAGGTGGCGAGCAGCCGGGGGCTGGGGAAGTCGTCAACGTGGATGAAAGAATCGGGGGGGATGAAGCGCTCGTAGTTGGCCCTGCGAGGTCCCAGGACGACGGGCACGGCGCTGGCGGAGAAAGCGTTTCTCCAGAGCTTCTCGGTGATGTAGTCGGTGTGCTGGGAGTTCTCGAAGGCCAGGTAGAACTTGTAGGCTGAGACGGTCTCCACCAGACCGCCCTCGGCCAGCGCCAGCCCCCGCGCCCCGTACACGTCGATGGGCAGGTGCTCCTTCAGCTGGCGGTAGTAGCGCACCCGGGCGTGCTCCTCGTTCCAGTTGCTGATGACCCAGGCCACCAGCCGCGTCTTGCGGGGCAGGACGAAGGGCCGGGGCGCCGGCGGGACGTAGAGGTACCCGTAGGGAACGAACACGTCCGAGTCGCGGCGGTAGGACATGGTCCAGTTGAAGAGCCCGGCGAGCCCCCGCAGGCCGGGCGAGTGCGACGGCGACTCGAAGTTCATCCATACCCAGCGCTGGCGCGGGGGCCGCGGCGGGGACCCTCGGGGCAGCCCCTCGGCGCCGTGCCGCGTCAGGTCGCGGTGGTGGAACAGCACGGCCTGCGCCTCGCCGAACTGGCTGCGGTCGGCGCTGAGGCGGCAGCCGCTGATGTTGTAGCGCCGCCGGCAGTCGGGCAAGCGCCGCGGGCGACCGAAAGGCTCCCACCACAGCAGCACGGTCACCGCCCCGCCGTCCGCCCGGGCCGGCTCGGGCAGCGCCGAGTATAGGGCGAGCGCGGCGGCGGCGGCGCCCAGCAGCCCGGCCGCCAGCGCCCACCGCCGCCCGCGCAGCCGCCGCCGCCAGCGCCGCCAGCAGCAGCCGCGGCAGCGCCGCGGGGCCGCATCCATCCCCGCCGCCCGCCGCCGCCGCTCTGCCCCTCGCAGGCCACCGGCCGCGCCAGGGCCGGGCAGCGCATCCTGGGGCTGGGGCTGCTGCCGCCGCCGCCGCTCTGCCCCCACCCCCGGCCCCGGCGGCGGGGAGGTGCCGCTGCCGCCGCCCCTCCCGGCCATTGCCGGCCCGTCCTCCGCCCGCTGCCTCCCGGCCCGGGTGCCGCCCCCGCCCCTGGTGCCGCCTTGCCCCGCCCGCCGCGGCCGCTGCCGCTCCGCCTTCGGGGAGAGCGGTGCTCGGGCTCCTGCCGGGATTCCGCGGCTTCGCCGCTGCCCCGTGCGGCAGCAGCGCCGCGGCAGCCGGGGAGCTGCGGCCCCGGGCCGCTCGGTTGCTCATGCCCGACTCGGGGGCTGCAGAGGGAATTTGTATCTCCGCACTCAGGAGGGATCCCGGTGAGAGCCCAGGCCCCAGCACGCACGGCAAAGGTTGTAGGGACGTTCACAAGGGGTGTCAGGGCGCCCGCACCCTGGCACCTCTGGTGGGTTGACCCCGGCTTGGGGCCGGGTGTTAATCACAGCCGCTTTGTCTCCGTCTTCATCAGCAAGGTAGAGGAGAGAAAATACAACGAAAGGCGCTCTGGTCGACCTAAGGACAAGGAGAGATCATTCAGCAGTTACAGTCATGGGCAAAACAAAACCGATTTGGGGAAATTAACTTAATTTTTTGCCAATCAAATCAGACTAGGGTAATGGAAAATTAAACCAAAACTGAGAGACACCTTTTCTCCACTCCTCCCTTCTTCCTGGGCTCAAAATAGCTCGAAATTTCTCTGCCTCCTCCCCAAGAGCGGCGCAGGAGGATGGGGAATGGAGGCTGTGGTCAGTTCATCACATGGTGTCTCTGCTGCTCCTTCCTCCTCAGGGGAAGGACTCCTCACACCCTTTCCCTGTTCCAGTGTCGGTCCTCCCATGGAAGACAGTCCTTTGAACTTCTCCAACGTGAGTCTTTCTCAGGGCCTGCAGTTCTTCATGAACTGCTCCAGTGTGGGTCCCTTCCACAGGGTGCAGTCCTTCAGGAGCAGGCTGATCCAGCGGGCTCCCCAGTGGGGTCACAAGTCCTACCAGCAATCCTTTCTTCTGCACCAGCTTTGGTGTCTGCTCTTACATATTTTCATTCCTCTCTTCTCTGGATGTGATTGCTTCTGTGCAGAAACTCTTTTCCTTCTTAAATACATTATCCCAAAGGTGCTATTGCTATCACTGATGGGGTCAGCCACGGCCAGCAGTGGGTCTGTCTTGGAGCTGGCTGGTATTGGCTCCACTAGGCATGGGGGGAAGTTTCTAGCGCCTTCTCAAAGAAGCCACCCCTGTCACCCCATCACTACCAGAACCTTGCCACACAAACCCCATACATGAGCACATGTAGGAGCACAGGGCAGAGAACAGGGAACAGGGGGAGGAGAGCCCTGCCCATTCACATCACAAAGGCAGGCACAGTCTCAGGTCTCCCCTGCCCTATTGCCCGTGAGAAAGCAGGACTGCTCTGCTGCTTTCCATGTGCATTCTCATTTATTTCTTCCAATCCACACCTGAAACAGCCAGAGATTTTAAATTCTGACAAAAGGGTTTTCCCACACCAGCTGAGCTATGATTTACATGCTGTGTCCTGTGGCTTCACAGGGAAGTACTTTGGAAGATGCAGGGGATTTTTTTAAAAACAGATATAATTTAGACAGTGAGGCTGAGAGCAAGTTTGAATAAGTCACTTATTTAGGAAAAAAAAGGAAAAAAAAAGTGACAGTTGCCACAATAGCTTTGAATTCTTGTCAAATTCAGTTTCAAGCACCTATAGGCGGCATAACAATTTGGAAAAACTAAAAGAAAATAAATTTTAAAAGAGGATTCTTTTTGCTCCTTTACAGCCTTCTTAGAATCATACATGTTTACTTGAAAATCTCACAGTTATTTAAAAACTGCAAAACCTCATGGTTACCAGAAAGTTACTTTTTCCAGTTCTGCTTCACAGAGTTGCTGTGAAAAAGTACGTCACATAGGCTCGAAACTTTTTTCCTAAGCAATTTGCTTCAGTGAACTGTGAGGTTGTTGACTCACACAGTTCAAACAGTGTTTGTACAGAACTGAAGAAGTTTCCAGCTCTGACATTGCACATGCTCATATCCAACAGCTGTCGATACAAGGTCCTCTCATATATATCTACTGAAGGCAGCAAAGTTACACCAAGCAAAAATTCTCACTGACTGTTTGGATTTCAGATTTTACATACCGCATACGTCAAGGCCCTGTGACTTGACTCTGTGTTAGTAAGAAAAGTGATTCAGGTCTGTTCACTCAAAAAAATAAAGCACAGTTTTGTGTGAGGGTGTTGTTTAGGTTAGAAACTAAGTCACGTACACCCATAAACCTATTGTACATAGTCATTCCATACTGTGTACGTAGTACTTCCATAGTCCATGCTGCAAGCACTCATAAAATATAAGACATGCCAACTGCTGTGGTTGGAGTTGGTATCTGGCTGCCTGCTTCAACATACAGAGTTGGCTGGAAGGGATCTCCAGGGAACACTAGTCCACCCTAGTGGATGAGGTGAAGCATTGCCGGCACTAACACCTGTCTTGATAAATAACTGGTTTTAGTCATAAAATGGGAATATAGGAAAGTTACTTTGCTAAAGTAGAAAACTGCAAAAAAATACCGAAATACAATGCTAAGGAAGAGCAGAATCCCGTGAAGCCTTAAGCTGTATGTAGATTCAATCCAGAGCCCACCTGATACAATGAACACTACCTGAAATGAACACAATCCCTAGTCTGCATTAATCAAGGATTCAAAATGGTTCAAACCCACAACTGTTAGTTATTTTGTTTATTCAAACATTTTTCTGATAATATGAGAATTCTGCGACTTGTGAAAGTGAGTGGGAGAGCTCAATTGACTTCTGTGGAATTCTCATTCACTCAAGAAATTTGATCATATCAACTGCAATGACAGTTCTTATTTTTCTTCAGGAGCTTTCAGCACTGATATGTGACTTTGGAGGAGTTTTATCTAGTCATGTTTTCATTTCCATTGCTGCTAAGCATTTGCTGCTAAGCATTCCAAATTCAAAGCCTGAGCAGTTACATTGATGATGCAAGGCCTGATCCTGCCTATGGTACTCAACAAAAATGTTGACATTAATTCAGCATTTATGAAATGTTTCAGGACAATGCAACATAGAAATCTTTATAAGCCAAATAGTGATAAATTTGAACGACAAAAAAAGCCAAAAAAAAATTCCCTTGTGAGGATTCATAGCAAGAGTTGCCTAGTTACTTTTGATTTTTTGCAGTCTTACAGTGAAACTTCAGTGTGACTTTCATCTGCACTTCAGTGGCATCCATATTAAGACAATTGTTATATTGAAACAAACCTGTTGAATTATTTAGCATAAAATCAAAACATGGCTTTCCGTATTCCTCAACACAACATCAGCTAAAGCTCTACATATCTCTTCATCTTAAAAAAAAGCTGTTACTGAAATCCACAGTAAGTTGTGGTTGTATATACAAAACAGATATTCAGAACTATAACAATATTTGTTTTATTATGGCAAATAACAATTTAATAATTTCAAGATGAGATGACAGCAGCCTAAATCATTTCTATGACTAATACTGTCACCTTAAATTAATTTTCCTGTTACACCTGTTGCTGTGGAAGCTAAATATATGTTTACATTTACACATTGTGTGTAGTCCACAAGTTCAAAAAATCTTTATAGAATTTATATCTAGAGCAAGATTAAATGTATATTTGAGATATATTTTAGAATTTTTACAAATCACAGATCCAACTGTTTTGTTGCTGCTGTCTTCAAACTCTCCCAGTATAGGAAATAGCAGAAATACATTTTAATTGGATATTCATCACAGTCACTGCTGAAAGTAATGATAGTTGTGCCTTCATCGACGAGTCTAGCAGACTCCTAGAAATCTTGGTGTAGTAAATTCAACAGCCAGATGGGATGTGTTGCTGTAGGGTGAGGGATACAGGGAGTGACCTCGCTGTCAGGACCAAGGTTGGAAGTCAGGTGTCCTCAGATCTGTGTGTAGGTTAAATGTTTCTCTCCCCTTTGTAATGTCTCATTTCTTGTCTGGAGAAATAAACACCAGCCAGGCACTAACCCATGTCAATTTCAGTTTGCCTCATCTCTGCCATAATACACATAATAAAACATCCATGGCACAATCACATCAGCTACTTTGTGCTGCCAGGGTTTTGTCAAGCAGTTTTTTTCACTCTGACTCGGAAAAACTCCATGGACATCACTGAGAAGTACAACATGATGAAGGTTGAGTAGTGTTGCCAGATGCCTGAAGACCTCCCACAGGGAACACATATGGTTTTGTCTGCTTTGGAGATACACCAGTCCAGGAGATAGCCCCATGGACTGAGGACCACCCAGTCTTCTTGGCACTTGGGAGTGCTTTAACTGCTCCGAGGAAATCACAGCAAGTTCTCATGTTGCTGATAGTCAGGAATTTCAAATAATACACCGTGTGCAAGTAATAAAGCTGTTGCAAAATAAAAAATATTTTGCTTATTTGAAGGTTGAATATTTGCCATCACTAACAGCAGTAAATATTTTCGCCTGGAACTTCCCAGCTGGCTTCCTCCTCTACTCTGACTCACTCTGTTTTGTCACACTTCAGAAATATTTAAGCCTAGAAAAGTCTTTGAAGCTATTTGTCAACTGTTTTACAAAGGCAGTTTAAAAGGTACTGTAAGACATGGTTGTGTTTTCAGCCACAGCTATCAACCGAGACATTCTGTCAGGTGGGGAAACCTTGTGGAGTTTTTCATCATAAGAAAATGTGATCAGCTTCAAAGTGTAGGAGGATGCTGTCTGATACCAAAATTACACTAAGAATTATGTTGAAGTCTCTTCTTCATAAATAGTCCCCATGGTTTCAATGCAAGTTTTTCCGAGTAAGAACCTAAATTTTCTATGAAAAGGTGTGGTAAAAGTTTTGTTCTGTATAAATGATACACTTTGTATTTCAGTGTGAAGTTTAAATGCCTGTAATTTGATTACCTAGTGTTTCATATGTAGGATTATGATCTTTCTGCTTGGAAGTTTAAAATTTGGAAATACGATGAGAGGATCCAGTTGAAAGTTGATGTCTGAACAGTTTCTAGACAGACAAACTCATGTTTCTGCATATGCAGCAAAGGCAATGTTAAAATATTCTGCCTGGCTACAGTTTCACTTGTGACTGTGAGCAATGCTGGAATAAAACCACATGAAGCTGACATTTCCAGGTCAAGGCACAGGCGTGAACAAATGTGCTGTGCACACTGTGAATGAAGGATCCTGTCCAGGACACTCTTCAGTCTTCCATTGAAGCACACAGCTTTGTTGTTCACCAGTGTAGACCAGAACGGAAATCAGAGCAGAAAATTTTCCTAGCAGTCCCACACAATCCTCAGACTCTTTGACACACATGTGGGTAGCAGCAAGCCAGAATTTGGCTCTGTGGGTATCTGTAAGCAGTTATCAATAATTTCAATCTTCCTTGGGTTTTTTTGAGCACTGGACTTCATCTTATGCAGCCACCGTGGCAAGAGACAGTGAGGTGCAACCAGCACTGATGCTCTCATTTTACCCAGTGAGCATCTCCCAGGACAGAGAGCAAGGACTTGTGACAAAACTTCTCTTTGGACATCTTTGAACATCAGGGGTTGGGGTCATATCTCAGTCCAGGGGACAAAACTAGCCCTAATTTGAAGTAAATTTTCTAAACCATACATAATCTAGTTATGGGGCTTTCAATACCAACTGCTTTAATAACTTGACCCTCTCCTGTTGTGCTTCATTACTTAATAAAGTATATGTAGTCTTGGAAAAATATAAGTGTTTAATCACTGGTACTAATACAGGCAATGGTGTAATGATATAAGCAATGACAACAATTGTCTTTCAAAACAGTAGCGTTGAGTTTGGCAATGAAATAATTAAAAAAGAGAAAAGGAGAGCTGAACAGTTAGACAGTAAAAAGTCACTATGATAAAATGTGAGCACAGTTAATTTAAATTACCCACTGCCCTATTTAATGAAATATAAAGATATTATAAACATCACAGTAATATTAATAACATTATTATTATGCAATATTATATTTAAACAAATTGCTTTGTTTTATTCAAATAAAAGAGGAGACACATAAAAAGATCACAAACATGAATATATCAGACTAGGTAAGGATTACCACAGCCTCATAATTGAGGTAATATATTCAGTAGAAAAGATCTAACAGGGATTTCTCTGTTGTAGAAGGTCACACAAAAAGGAAGCGGGAGAAAATGAATACCAAATGCTGCACCAAAACTGAGCTAGTGCAGAAATCCAGGATAGAGCCAGAAAGTATTCTCATTTGGAAAATTTTAAAACAAGATTATGAAACAGAATGGGAAAGCAAGGAGATGAGAGTAGGATAAAAATGAAACAAAGCAGAAGCAAGATGCAACAAGCCTGATCGAAGTCTCTGTCCGAAAATCCAGTGCTTTTTAAACATTATTATGTGATTCATGATCAGATTGGCATCTAAAAAGTGAGAACAGTATTTTCAAAAGGAGCTACTCCTCTAGTGCCTCAGGTACAATATTCAGTACAATAACCTTTCTCATGTAGAAGTCAAACAGAAACACTGAAAAGAGTTGGCTTGAAGCCTGCTAAGATGCTGTTTTGGTTTTGGTTTTTCTCTCTTTCCCTTCTCACTGATACAAAAATAAAATCAAACTTGTAATGTCAGAGCAGAGATCCAGAAAATCAAAGAACAAACATCTGATTTAATTCACAGATAATTGTAGAAAAAAATCCAAAGGAAAACAAAGTACAGTTTCACAAAGTTGTCACTAAGACTTCCTTTTTAAAAATATTCAGTGTGTTATAGATACTTCCCAAGGAACTGAGAGCCTGAGAAACAAATCCCATCTCCACCTCTTAGCAAGGTTTTGGTACCAGGGGGCTGACTACAGGGATGACTTCTGTGAGAAGTTTTAGAAGCTTCCCCTGTGTCCAACAGAGCTAATAGCAGCTGGCTCCAAGACAGATCCACTGCTAACCAAGGCTGAGCCAATTAGCAATGGTGGTAGTGCCTCTGGGATAACAAATTAAAGAAGGAAAAAGTTATTGCACAGAAGCAATTGCAGCCAGAGAAGAGAGGAGTAAGAATGTGTGAGAAGAACAGCCCTTTAGACCCCAAGGTCAGTGGAGAAGGAAGGGCAGGAGGTGCTCCAGGAGACAGAGCAGCCTGTGGGGAACACCATGGTGAGTCAGCTGTGCCCCTGTAGCACACAGAGGTCCATGGTGAAACAGCCTCTGGAGGACTCCATATATTTTCTGGTTTTATACAGTACAAAGGATCTAGATTTGTTTCATAAGTGGCATGGTAATACAAAGCAAACTAATATTCATTTGGTGTTACCTCACTGTAATAGTGGTTTAAGAGTGAAAGTGGTAAGTTATTTCAGGTTCCATGCTGTCTCTGTGGTTCTTTGATACTATGATAGCTCTTACTTGGAGAGAGGTTTATTTATGTTAACTTTCATTAAATTAGGCTAGATACTGAATCACAAACTCTTGCCTTCTTGTTGTTGTAGAGATGGACAGAAATGACACACCGAGCAATGTATCAAAGGCTATTTTTACTGCTGCCTGTTCTCCTTTCTTACACAGTTTTACAGACCTCATGTGTGACTCCAATTGGTTAGCAGCTTTCTTGTCAATTACTCTATTGGTTAATAAAAGGTATTTTTCTTGTCCATCAAATCTCTATTCTTAAATTGTTTACATATTTTCTTCAATGATTCTCATGGGGTAGATTTAATGTTTATGCAGGTGCTAGTTGTTTTTCACCCAGGAATAGATTGTTATGTTAACAAACTGTTCACACCAGGATTGTTTTCACATGGGAACTTGCAAAGTGCTAACTTTGCTTAGAAGAAATGACAGGCTAGCCACTGATCTAACAGAGCAGGCCTGATTTTATGAGGCCTTTCTTTTCTAATTTTTCTACCGTACTCCAACACCTTCGAAATGCTCAGTTTAATGGATGACCTCAGCCTAAAGCATTATGAGGCATCTCATCAATTACATTAAAACCATCTGCTGGAACTTAGAGTCACTTTGCAAAAGAGAAAACTATGAAAATGTTGATTTTCACAGTTGCACATTTTTTCAGCAAGAACATCTTGTAATCTTTGGATTGTGACATTTTCATCACTGGTGGAAATATGGTTCAGGTTTGACTACTTATAACATCAGATTAAAAAGTAGTATGAGGATGTGAATAAAACAACAAAAAGGAAATAGTTCCATATTCAATTAGAACTTTATTCAAAATCCTATAAAAAACATCTGCATTTCCAAAGGTAGCTAGTTATGCTGACGTTTCATTTGACACATCAAAGCAGGCTCAGGTCTTCACAGCATTGACATTCAGCAATCTGTAAAAAAGACAACATCTGCTCTAAGGATAGATGAGACACCACACAGCGAGCCCTCCAAACCACTGGTCACTTTTAGGGAAAGGTAGTAAAAGGAAGAAGGAAAATGCATTTACTTAAGTAAATTCAGCAATATGAATACATCTTTTTTTTTTTCCTCTCTTCTGTTTATATCTCCTGCATATTTTCCCTTCATTTTTTACAGTTTCTATCTCTGTGTTCCTAAACTGTATTCTCCTCTTTTCTGTTTCCTTCAGGAATTTCTAACCTTCTGTATGTCTTCTCTTTCATTCCCCTTATCAGTGCTTCTTCCATTTCTTTCACTGGTTCATCTCCTCTGGCACTAAACACAGTGGGCTCATCTTCTCTCACCATCTCCTCCCTTTTGTCCATTTCTATAGCCTGTACTCCCTCCATCTCCCCACTAGTCTCTCCTTTCTTCCCCAAATCCTTACACAGAAAAGACTGCATAAATGGAGATGGTTTGGTGAACACAGGAGCTGAAGCTAGACTGCTCCCAGCTTCTCTCCCATTAATGTATCTTTTCTGCCACCTCGTCTCTCATGATGCCTGCCTGCCCACTGCAAAACAGGCAGCATAGCTAGTGAGCAGGGCACCACTTGTCTCTAGCAGCAGTCCCTGAGAATGAAGGTACATGCAAATTCCCAAAGGAAAATCAACAGATTTTCAGCACCTACATCAATCTGAATTAACTGCTTTGTTTTAAAGCTCTTCTTTCTTCATGGTTCTGAGCAGGAAATGGATAATGATAATGAGAATGATATTTGAAAACTCTGCTTGCCTTCACTAGAAGCCTGAGGTACATGAGTTTTAAAATGATGACAACACCTCAATACTCTGAGTCATTCTGTAGTTGTTAGGTCTACTCTATAAATGTTCCTACAAGTAAGTAACTCTAAAGTAAAGGCAGTGTGGCAGAAGGCTGTACTGGTTAAACACTTCTTATACCAGTAATAGCTTAATCCATGCTGCTCTTGTAACTAAGATGCCACTATCTCCTGATCTCATGAGATCAAGATAGGAAGAAAGAGATGCTAGTCATTTTTAAACCACTATCCCCCAAGACTGTGGGAATGAGCTTCATCTAATGGCAAAATATGCTGAGTTCATATATTCTGCAAGCTCATGGTATTAAAAATATTCCTCTTAAAAAGCAAACAAGTTCTGTTTCCTTAGGGTTTAAAGAGAGTTAGGTTAGGAGAGAATGTGGGCACACACTAAGCTAAAATCTATAGCTACAGGTCTGCTCCACAAAAGCCACACTCTACAGACTGTAGAGAGAAACACATTTCCCAGAACACCAGCTGACCACTGCAGGCAAATACTAAAATGCCTGAAAGAATACCTAGATCAAGCTCTTTTCAGGAGGTGTTCTGGAGGAGTGCTTTTCCAAACAATTGAATTTCTGAGGGTTGGATGCTAAGAACAGTAAGGTCCATAATGAACATGAAACCAATACTCACCATCTATCAGTAGGAACCAAGTGATTATTCCACAAAATAGATGAGGAACCTTTACAAAAGGTTTCAGAATATGAAATAAGGTGACTCAACACAGCAGTCCTGAACAGATTTCTTCTGCAAAGATTTCAAAGTCTGTTGCCTACTTACTAAAGGAAGAGATGGGTTAGCTCTGCAGAAAGATGCCCTGCAACTTAAAATGAGGTGTTATAGCGGAAGTTTCTTATTATTGACTCTTACTTTTCATTCTTGCATGTCTTGAGTAGAATTGAGGCTGTAAAAGTAAGTCACTGCTGTTCCGTGACACTGGTTTCAGGCTTCTAATGGAGAAATTGTTCTTCACATTCCAAACTTCTTCCAGAGCCACTGTTAACAATTTGGCAAAACAATAGCTTTATAACTGATCACTTCAGCTTGTTCTAGAATTAATATAAAACTACACAATAATATTCTTCCACAGTTAATGAAAACAGATTGACATCTTCAGAGAGAAATTCAGATTGCTAAAGGTGCAAAACGCTCTCTACTGTTTATAGAAGCTCTTAGGACTACTCAGGCACCCAATTGAAGCTATAATAAATAAGAAACAGCAGTAATACCACTGATGCAGGCAGCATCCTTTTTTGGTCATACTGGAACACCAAATGCCCTCATAAAAATAGAGAAAACAACAACACCCACACCCCAAAAAGCCCAACCCAAACCAAAAACTAATGAAACAAACAAAAAACCAAAGCCATCACCATCAGAACAAAATTAAAAGCTAATTTATTTTGTGGAAAGGTTACAAATTACTAGCCATCTAGTTTATTTTAAACAATACACTTTAGTAGTCTAAACTGTGTAAATCAGGAACCATCCAACCTGACAACTGTTGCCTATCAGAGCCCAGGCTACTTAGTAAGCATCTCTAATTGTCCAAACAGCTGAAAAAGGAATTCAGCACTCGAGGAATAATCTGTACACCAGCATCTATGTTTATCATTTACTATTTTTATGCAATGCCTATAACATTATGCTATACATACCATTTCTGTACTGAGCTTGCTATAGATCCATATTATACAGTCCTGTAATAAATTTGTGTAGTGTTTCTCTATTTTTGTACTTTAAGCCTTTGTAACATACATTTCTTTGGTACACTCCTCAAAAGTCATGAGAACATATAAGGTAACATCCATTTATTCAACCAGACTGAAACACTCCAGACAATTTTGATCCATTGGCAGATGAATACAGAAAAAATGGTTGTGTTCAGCTCTTAGTAAGATTATACACATGAGCAGATTGAGCAGACCAGTGTTAACATCTGCAACTCAGCTCTGTGTTCAGGACCCCTTTTCAGTCAACAGGAAAAGAATAGGCACCTTTAGAGCATGACACATGCAATGACAGGTGTCTAGGACAAGTCAAAAGAATGTCCAAAGTGCCTTTCTGTTGGAACCCAAAGTGTTCCTCAGACACTCTTGGATGTTCCGGGCCCAGGTCAGAAGCATTTGAGACCCTGGCATGCAGCCGGAAATCCCTGTGGCTTTGAATCTCATCCATGGAACAATTTACCAACCTTGCAGGAAGAACAAGAAATCACAAAAGTTTAGATATTATAGTAGAAGTAGTCACAAAGTGAAAGGAAGAATCTTTGAGTGCTGTACAGATGGGTTTTAGGCCTTGTACAGAGGGGTCTGAGTTTTGTACATGAGGATCAGAAGTGCTAAGATGGAGGGGTTTGGGCGTGCCCTGTCCTCTTTCTTTCTCCTTCCTAACCTCCATGTTCATGGTGATGTTGGCACTCACAGATTGGTTTAGAGTAGAAAGTCACCATTCAATATAGGTAATAGGCATTGGGGAAAAACTGTAAACATTTAACATGTAATGTGTGATATAAAAGATGGCACCAGCCCCCCTGGGCAGTCAGAGTCAGTGTCAGTGTGTGTGTATTTGCCTTTGTCTGACCTGCTGAATGGACCGCAGCAGTTCAGGAAGAAAATCTTTTCGATAACATACAATAAACTACCTTGAGACCGGACGACTGAAGACTACTGAGTCTTTCTTTGAAGGCTCGGGTTGGAGGAGAGACTTTTCCACCTTTTGAGGTCACCCCAATCTGGGGGTGAGCCCTGGCTCCTGGCGTCCCTGGAGGGCTGTGGCAAGAAGCCAATCTACCAGACGACCTCCAACCTCCACCCGGGAAAAAGGCACACTCCGGAGGCTCCAAAGAGAGAGGGAGTGGAGAGCTCAAGACAAAACATCCTGACCTACACCAAGACAAATCGTCTCGAGAGCAGCCCGGAGAGGAGAAAAACCAGAAGCGCGCCTGGAATTTCCCGCCTGTGATCTGTTGGATGGTGAACAGGACCATCTCCGGACCGACCTCGTGCTGATTCAACTTTTGGTGAGAACAGTCGAAATTAAGAACTGGGGGGGGGGGGGGGGGGCATACTCCCAGGAGCAGGTCCAAATTTTGTCAGCCCTACATGGGGTGGTATCCACACATCCTGTGGAGATGGCTCCAAAAGAGCCGAGAGCCCTGTTGTTGTGGGTGCGGTGTAATTACCCGCACACAGAGACGCGTCTCTTGTTTGAATCAAATTTCTGGCAAGAGATCAACAGGCACTTGTATTACCTAGCCATCAAAAGAGATAAGATTGCCGCGAAACTTTTGCCTTCAGCGAGAATAATGCTAGAGTCATTTTCACAACACGGCAAGGGGTCTGTCATTTTACACCAGACAGCTCAGGCTCCTGCAGGAGCACAGGGAGGAGAATTGCCCAGCCAGCAGCACGGGGCAGCTCTCTTCACCACAGATCCAGGGGAAGCAGGACTGCCTCCCGTGGAAAAGCAAGGGGACGATTTTCCATCACGTCCAGGGTCCCCGGGTTCCCACAGTTCCTCAGATTCCCCTGAGCCCCCAGAATCTCTAGGGTCCTCCGATGCAGAAATCCCTCAGTCGGTCGTAGATCAGCCAGGAGTAACTATTACCCTCGATGAGGAAGGAGATCGGGAGCATCCCGAGCCTACACTCACAGTGGGGTGGGGGGGGGCTGCAGCGGCACCGGCGGGGAGGGTGCAGGCGGGCGTGCAG
The DNA here is from genome assembly GCF_026979565.1 of Vidua chalybeata. NCBI lineage: Eukaryota > Metazoa > Chordata > Aves > Passeriformes > Viduidae > Vidua > Vidua chalybeata. Next base: position 82,670,175 of record NC_071531.1, on the reverse strand, counting down.
AGCCCAGGGAGGAGGGGGAGCCGTCTCTCGCAGCAGCGGCGGCGGGCAGCTTACAGCAGCCCGCGGCGCCGGCGGGAGCGGGGGGGACCGTGAAGGCGAAGGGAACCGCGGAGGAGGCGGGGGGTGCAGGCGCGGCGACTGTACGTCATGTGCCATGGCGAGAGCCCGCGCAGCGGCGGCGGCCGCCCCGCAGGCACAGGGTGAAAGCTGCCAAACCGCAGCGGCGGCGGTGGCCCGGCAGGCACAGGGTGAAAGCTGCCAAACCGCAGCGGCGGCGGTGGCCCGGCAGGTGATGGTGATGTTGGCAAAATGTTGGTGATGTTTGGGTGAAAGCTCCCAAACCGCAGCGGCGGCGGCGGCCCGGCAGGCACAGGGTGAAAGCTGCCAAACCGCAGCGGCGGCGGCGGCCCGGCAGCCGCCTGAGACACAGCAGAGAACCGCGGCACATGCTCATCTCGTGGCGGCGGCAGCGCGCATGCGCGGGACGGAAACTCGAAACCCAGGAGCCGGGGCGGGGGAGGGCACCTCGCATGTCGCGGGCGCGGCACGGGCACAGACGGGACGGAAGCGACGCGCTCGGGCTGTGGGCGTAGGCACAGAGCCAGGAGAGGCGTGTCCCTATGAGAGGCAGAGCGGGGCGGAAACATCAGAGCCGGAGTGGGATCGGGAAGGTGGTGACGTCAGTCTCGGGGAGGACGGGAGCGCTCCCGAGACCGCGGCTGCGCCGGGGCGAGCGAGGAGGAGGTGCGGTCGAGGTCGGGGCGGGAGCGTCCGCACCCCCGTGATAACGCAGGCAGGGACGGGGCGTGTCCAGGGTGCAAACGTCTGCCAGGGCGCCGCCCCCCCCCCACCGTTCCCACGGCAACCGACACACACGCAGCCAGCCCATGCCCACAACCAATCCCAGCCAGCCTCAGACATTGCAAAGTTAAAACAGCTGATACAGCAAGAGTCGATATCCCAGACTGTAGGATTTGCAAATGTGAATCAATTGTTAGAAGAAATGCTCAGAGTTTTATTAGAGATACAAATAGGGGAGCAAACGTCACAGTCTTTTGCAGTGCCGACCTCAGCCGGTCAGGCGGTAGCGCCACCCAGTGGCGGGACCGCAACATTGCAGCAGGTTTTGCCGGACCCGGTTGGTCAAACCATTGCGCCACCCAGTGGTGGGACTTTAACATTGCAGCACCTTTTCCAGTTTCATATAAAAAGAAGTTTAGGGTGAAGAAGACCACACCTGCACGACAGCAGGAACCTCCGCTGATTCCAGAACGGCATGGGACTCAGGACACTCCTGCTGAGGCGCAGCAACAGGATGATACTGTACGTATCACCGCTTTGGAGCGTGTTCCAGTCTGGACAATTCCAACGTCAAGGTCTGCCGATTCTTTGGGTCAGGGAGAGTCAATTTTAATATCAAAAGGGATTGTCAAGTTTCTTTTACGGTATTTGGACACAGCCTTGGAGTTGCATCCAGAGCTGTTGGTTCATCTTCCGCAAATTTTCCAAACAATGCAGGGCAGTCGTGTGTTTTCCTCCACAGCAGACGCTTCATTCTCATCCACAAGCACTCAGCCTTCATCTTCGCAGATGCCACGGATGCCGTTGGTGTCGGTGAGCTCTGCTGCACCAAAGCAGCAGTCACAACGGATGACACCACTCTACAGGCAAGTACCCACAGAACTTCCAGCTTTACCAAGCGCAAAATTAGACTGGCAGGACATTCGAGCAGAATTGGAAAAGGAGAAAGGTTTATTGCAGGGCTCAGGAAACATCATGATGCCAGTGAACTATGACGCTCAGGGCCAAAACCTGAAGTGGGAACGCCTGGATTGTGGCGCGATCAAGGACCTAGCCAAGGCCATCCGAGACAATGGGTTGTCATCACCATACTTTAAACAAATGTTGAAAAGCATTTTTGGTATGTACGATTTAACACCCTATGATCTTAAATATCTTGCAACATCAATTCTTAGAGATGCTCAAGCTCTCGTGTGGCAGAAGGCATGGAGGAGATCCCTGGAGGAGCTGAGAGCCAGATACCAGGGCGGACCAAACACAAACTTCACCATGGTGCAGCTTGCTGGTGATCCTCCCAAAGACAACCCGACTCAACAAGCGGTGAGGCTTCCACGAAACGTGCTCAGCGACATTAAGGAGGCAGCATGGAGAGCAATCCTACAGATTGCTCCAGTGGGAGTCCAGGACAACATCTACACGGAGATCAAGCAGGGTCCTTCGGAGCCATTCTCCTCATTCGTGGATCGTCTTTCCCAAGCAGTGGAACGACAAGTGGCCGATGAGGGGGCGAAACCACATTTGATCAAAAGCCTCGCTTTTTCCAGTGCCAACCTGGAATGCAGGTGAATCATCAGCGTGATGCCGCACCAGGCCGCCTTGGCAGACATGATAGAGGCGTGCAGCAAGGTGGGGACACCACAGCATGTGGCATCCATCGTGGAAGAGCAGCTGGGAGAGTGGATTGAGAAGCGTGTCAAGGAAGCTCTTGCAAATTACACAAAGAGCAACAGCAGTGCAGGAAGGCGATGTTTTGGGCGTGGGGCACAAGGGCATATTAAAAGGAACTGCCCACAATTTGCAAAACCCAACGAACCACCAGACCTTTGTCTGGTGCAGGAGAGGGAGACATCTCGCGAGTGAGTGTCGTTCGCAGACAGATGTGGATGGAAGACCTCTACCTCATCCGGGAAACAGGAAAAAGAGTGCGAATCATCGCCAGCGTGCTCTGACACAAATCATGGCGGTGACGCAAAGTCAACAGGGACAATCCTCGGGGAACAACAAACAGATCCCCTCAGCAGAGCAATCTCCAAAATCCCCAGCGACCCAGACTTGGTACCGCCCCGATTCCAATGCGTGCTGGCAGCCTCCAAATTGACGTGTCTTTTGGACAACAGCCACGCAGCGATACCCACAGGTGTCACTGGGACTTCTTGGAAAAGGCAAGATTTTTTGATAGTGGCCAGTGACAGAAGCACCATTCTTGGACTTGTTGTTTATCCATCCTTGGTTTCAGCAAACCACAAAGAGGAGCTGATGGTCACAGTGAAAGCCCTTCGACCACCTTTGATGATTCCAAAAAATACACCGATTGCCCAGGCCATGGCTTTGCCATCTCATGCAGGAAAGCAAATCATGCCAGTGTTTAACAAGCAAGGCTCTTTTTCTGGTGACCAAGCAGAAATACATGCGTTTTGGGTGAAACATTTGAGCCGAGATCGACCCATCGTTACCTGTCAGTTGACTTGTAAGGAAAAAACAGTTGTCATCACAGGGATGCTCGACACAGGGGCAGATGTCACAGTCATTTCATACATCTTTTGGCCCCGGGAATGGGACTTGGTTGCACCTTTGGGTTCTCTCACAGGCATAGGAGGAAGTTCCCTATGCATGCAGAGCGAGAACGCAATCGTTGTCACAGGTCCAGGAAGAAAAATGGCAATCATCCGTCCTTTCATTGTGCAAAAGCCCATCACACATCACAGTGTGGGGAAGAGACCTCTTAGCACAATGGGGATTGAAATTGGAGTTGGATTTTTAACAGGGGTCACTGTGGCACTCACCACTCTGAAATTGACTTGGAAAACAAATGATCCCGTTTGGGAGTGTTCACATGGCAAAACCCAAAAACAGATACCAAAACAGTACAGGGTTCACCACAAATTGTAGAATTGGCAGCAGTGGTCAGGGTTTTTCAGTTATTTCAGGAACCTCTCAATCTGATCACAGATTCAGCATATGTTGCAAATGTGATCAAACGATTGGAGGGATCACTTTTAAAACATACAGATAATGAAATTTTATATTCATATCTATCATGCATGAGAACAATCCTGGAAAACAGAGAACACAAATACTTTGTTACACACATGAGGGCGCATTCCTCGCTTCCAGGGTTTTTAGCAGAAGGGAATGCTCGCGCGGACAAGCTCACAATGCCCATCTCACAGACACTGCCAGACATTTTCAAGCAAGCAGAATTCAGCCATGCATTTTTCCATCAAAATGCACAAGCATTGATGGAATCTTTTCACCTTTCAAAAAGCCAAGCAAGGGAAATCATCAGTGCTTGCCCAGATTGTCAGCTTGTGCAGCCATCTGCATCCACAGGAGCAGTCAATCCGAGAGGATTGCAAAGTCTCCAGCTGTGGCAAACTGATGTCAGAAAATACCCATCTTTTGGGAGGCTCAAAAACATCCATGTTTCGGTCGACACATTTTCAGGGGTGATTTTTGCATCATTATATACAGGGGAAACCACAGAACATGCCTGCAGACACTTTTTACAAGCATTTGCATCATTAGGGGTGCCACAAGAAATAAAAACAGATAATGGACCAACTTACACAGGCAAGGTGCTTGACAAATTCTTGAAAAAATGGGGAGTCAAACACATTTTCGGTATTCCTCATTCTCCCACAGGTCAAGCAATCATCGAAAGAACACATCACACCCTGAAATCCCTTTAGGATAAACAAAAAAGGGGGGAGGCAGGTGCAACACCTTATATGTGGTTGAACAAAGCTCTGTATGTGTTGAATTTTTTAAATGGCTCTTTCTCAGAGCCCACTCCACCAATTGTCAGACACGTCACGAACAGCACACAAGCAAAACTAAGGGAGAATCCTTTAGTTTTGATCCGAAACCCAGAGACAGGACAAATCGAAGGCCCATTCACATTAATCACTTGGGGCAAGGGTGTCGCCTGTGTCTCCACAGGGCGAGGGCTGAAGTGGGTGTCAGCGAGGCACGTGAAACCTTATCGGATGCAGACGCAAGCGGACGCGGATCCAAGAAGCGAAGAGGCAAGTACACAGATGAAGGCAGACGACGACGCTGCAGACATCTCATCAGACAACGATTGACAACTCAGAGACTTGGGGTTTTTCCTGGGACTCGAGTGTCATTCGGGTGTTGCTGCACTGCAAGGTTTCTCGCAGAGAGTGAGGACATGGGCATGGGGTTCAGACAGATAGTGTTCATGTGCTTCATTCTCTTGCCTGTTGCCTTGGGCAATAGGACAGATTTTCCCGTGAGACAACCAAAGGGAAATGTGTGGGAGACTTTGGCAGAGGCAGCGGGTCTGGACAGCATCTGTCTGACCCATTCAAGACCGGGAAAACCATTCTCAACATGTTTGGTAGGTGTGCCGGTGAAGGAATGGCCGATCCCAAAGAACATCCCTCCAAAGGTTCTGAAGTCTTTTTCAGATCCTGTGGAAGGATGGAGTGTTTGGACACAGTTCCTTCCTGTGGCTCATTTCAAACCTCAGGAACTGGACATCTTTGGGTCAGCAAGAATGAAATTCTGCATCATATTCAATCCACTGGGAGTGACAGAGACAGATAACTACACGACAGATATCACTCCAAACCAGCTCTTTTACAGAAATGCATCATCCTGGTGCAATTACACCAAGATGATGAGCAAACCATCCCTCCACAGTCCAGCCGTTTTACCAAAAAGAATGTTCTTGATTTGTGGGGACAGAATTTGGCCTGCTATCCCTGCAAAAATCAAGGGCGGTCCATGCAGCATTGGAGAACTCTCATTGATAATACCCAATTTGAAAATTTTGAGGGAACAGACACGCAGGGAAATAAGATCCATTGAACAATACAGTCCAAATTGTGATGATGAAGTTTATACCTAGAACAAGGCTCGGAGAATTGCAGTAGCAATTTTCTCACCCCAAGCAGCATCGGGGGTGGCCTTGACACAATTGGACCACATGGCTTGTTGGTTGAGCAAACATACTCGTGCCGTTTCCTCTGCACTGAGCGACATGTTAACAGATCTCGACAGTGCGAGACAAGCAACACTTCAGAACGGCAATTAAATGTGAAGAATTTGAGGGGATGTGCTGCATGAACTTGTCCGATCACTTGAAATCTATCCATGAAAATATAAAACAAATGCAAAACAGCATCAGCAAATTGCAAGAAGTTACAGGATCCTGGTGGAATGATTTCATCAACATTTTTAGTCTCACCATTGTGGAGGGAGCTTTTGAAAATAGCATTTTATACTCTTATAGGATTTCTAATTCTTCTGCTTGTTCTGCCGTGCATTTTTCTAGTCATTCGGCAGGTCATGGACAAAGTGGCAAGGCAAGTTTTTTTAGTGCAAATAGGAGGGGGAGATGTCGGAACCCAAGGTGTCCCTCAGACACTCTTGGATGTTCCGGGCCCAGGTCAGAAGCATTTGAGACCCTGGCATGCAGCCGGAAATCCCTGTGGCTTTGAATCTCATCCATGGAACAATTAACCAACCTTGCAGGAAGAACAAGAAATCACAAAAGTTTAGATATTATAGTAGAAGTAGTCACAAAGTGAAAGGAAGAATCTTTGAGTGCTGTACAGGGGGGTTTTAGGCCTTGTACAGAGGGGTGTTGTACATGGGGATCAGAAGTCCTAAGATGGAGGGGTTTGGGCGTGCCCTGTCCTCCTTCTTTCTCCTTCCTAACCTCCATGTTCATGGTGATGTTGGCACTCACAGATTGGTTTAGAGTAGAAAGTCACCATTCAATATAGGTAATAGGCATTGGGGAAAAACTCTAAACATTTAACATGTAATGTGTGATATAAAAGATGGCACCAGCCCCCTGGGCAGTCAGAGTCAGTGTCAGTGTGTGTGTTTGCCTTTGTCTGACCTGCTGAATGGACCGCAGCAGTTCAGGAAGAAAATCTTTTCGATAACATACAATAAACTACCTTGAGACCGGACGACTGAAGACTACTGAGTCTTTCTTTGAAGGCTCAGGTTGGAGGAGAGACTTTTCCACCTTTTGAGGTCACCCCAATCTGGGGGTGAGCCTCGACACCTTTCTTCCTCTGCTTACTACACACAGAGGCTACCTAAGTCAGTCATTTGGAGGTGTGTGCTGCAATTCTCTACAAAGCCTAATCACAGTAATAAGAATTACAGGCTGAAATGGTCTTTACATCTGCTGGGTACTGATTACATCACCTAATTTAGGTACATTTTTTCTGTAAATCCAACTGTTTTAAATTCAATTTGAGTGAGTTTAGAAATGGGTCTCAATCCTACACAAGAGAAACAGTATTCTAATAATTACAGCATTTGTTTCAAATAAAAAAGGTAACAAAACCTCCCTACTGCTTGGCAATTGTTTCTGGTTTATTAAATTGATATATCCTATGGTGTTATCTGTGTTCTCTCTGGTCTCATAATTTCTGACCAAAAAAAAAAAAAAAAGAGAAAGAAAGTAATAAAGACTATATGTAATTCTGTTGTTTCTAAATATTCCACACAATATTGCATAAATGTTCTGTAATTTTGCCACAGGTCCTCAAAAGAATCACTTGTCTTGACAAACTTGTCCTGCTGTTTGCTTATAAGGAGGATTACCTGCAGCTGGATGATTGATCTTGCATTCTTCTTCTTGTAAATGAAAGTGCTCCTCCAGTATTTCTTTAACTCTCCTAGGTGGCTCAACATATACACATTTCTGCCCTGTTAGTAAAATACATTACAAAACAACCAGTTATTGTAAATCCCCTGAATGCTGATGTACTTTGCTGAATGCAGTTGTCAAGCTACTCTGCATCCGTCTTCAATACACAGTGAACCAAATCATTTACAAATATATGGCAGTGTTCAGCCAGGCCCTACTCCCCAGGACCGGCAGATGGTACAGGACAGGGCCCTGGTGGCTCCACCCCGACGGAGTGTGCTGGTAGCCAAAGCCACCCCAGGGCCACTCGGGGTGCCGGCCACCGCGCCTCCCCGTGACAGACATCCCAGAGCAGGGCCGTAGATGGAGAGGCATCTAAGAAGATGTCCTCGCTGCAGGAAGTCTCCAGGGGGCTGAAGAGGGATGCGGACACCCCACGGCACCGGGGCCAGCACCTGCCGCGGTGCTGGGGGACATCAGTGAGGAGCCGCGGGGAACGGCTGGGCTCCCGAGGGGACACCGGGGCGGGCCCGGGCTGGGGCAGGGGTGGCCGGGGACCGGGGACGGCCGTGCTCACGGGGCTGCTCGCCGCGGGCGTGGCTGCCCGGCTCCCCGGCCGCCGCCGCGGGCATCTGCCGGCCCGCCGCCCTCATGGCCGCCGCTGCCGGGCGGTTGGGCCGGGCTGTTGCCGCGGGGGTTGCCAGGCTGCCCGGCAGGCGGGGCCGGGAGGCGGCCCCCGAGGCAGGCTGCGGCCAGGCGCCAGCCCCGGGGACAGCAGGGCCTGGCCGCCGCTGAGGCACGGGGTGGGGGACAGCTGTGGGTGTCATCAGCAGCCACTCCTCTGTGTCACTCAGCATGGCCGCGGGAGCGGGGCACGCACATCACAACCCCTGTACCACTGTGGGCTGTCACCACGGGCCTGCCCCACGGAAGGATGCCATGGCATGCCGGGCCGAGGGGAAGAACGACAGAGTCCAGTTTTACTGATGTATATCTACTCTTACTCAAAAGTACTAGCTTGGTCATAAAAAGAGGCATCTTCAGACACTGCTTATTGGACTGAAGTGGCCTTGTAATCCACATCTTTATTATTCCTTGATACATTTATTCATCTTCTTCCACAGATGTCCTGAAACCAAACTTTTAAAAATAATAAACATTAAAATTACATTACACCATTCATAGTTCAGAAGATGTGTTTCCATTTTCCAAAAGAAAGTGCTGAATATTACATAGTGCTTCTAAAAGGTGGGTGACCAAAACGCCCTCCACAGTACCTTGATCAGAGCACCAAATGTGATCCAACATACCCCAACCCTGCTGCTACTGCTACAATTTTGCTGCATATGTGTTAGTGGAAGGGGCTTGGGATTACTCACTAAGGCATCTGCACAGGACAGTGAAGTGTTTACTACAGCTCTCATAGAGACAGTACTTCAGCACTTACATTCAATTTTCAGTTTGTTTGACAAAGAAGCAAATTACTCCACTTCTAAATTACAGATGGTAAAGTTAAAGCTGAAAACCATACTGCATGTCCTTACCATGGCAAAATTTTAGTGTACTAATGCAAAAGTGCAAGAAAAATACTAAATTACCTGTAACTAAATCAGACACTACAGTATGCTGGCTGTTTATCCTCACATGGTTGTGGCTCATTTTTTCCAACTAATGCCACATTCTTGACATTTAATCTTTCTGCAACTTAATTGCAAGGGAAAAGTAAACAGGATCTTGGTAGAAAATCACTTCCTTGAAAAGCACCAGGAAAAAAATAAACCAAAACTACTTTCTATCCTATGAATAATGTGTTTGATTTATGAACAGGCGATTGCATTGGAAAAGCCCAAATGGGCTTTCAATTAAAAATATGACAAAATACTTTGGGTTAAATATTTTATTTTATAATAAGCCTTACATTAGGTTCATTAAACATTTTGTGTATCACCCAAATAAGTTACATTCATTCTGAGCTTTCATGCAGTTTTAAAAAAGTTAGAATTTCTCAAAAATAATTTTCAAGTGAGCTGTAATAAAGTCTGCATAACCAAGCCAGAATTTTTTCACGTCAAGTAAACAATCCAGTTTTCCCTCCTGCTTTGTCACTACAGACAATTTACAAAGGCCTCTCCAAATCTGCACTTATTAAACAGAAACTCATAGAAATTACTGAGACTTTCTGACCACCTTGACTAACAGCAGTCACGCTTCAAAGTACGAGTGAGACCACTGAACTGCGCTGCAGGAGGTGACATTTTGCCTGAGAGTACTGAAATATCTTACATTAAAACCTCGTTACAAAGAGACAGACCACCACCGACAGGCATGCAGAACACTAACAAGAAAGAGGCAGAAAACCTCACATTCACAAGCTTTTATGGGGACACAGTGTTTATGCAGTCGTCTACTATTTCAAAAAGGTAGTGATATATATCAGTCCTCCTTGCAATGTCAAGGGCAGTTTCATCCAAGTTGTTTTTCAAGTCTGGCTTCACATAGCGATTCATCAGCAGGAGCTCAAGGGTTTCCCTGCTGTTTTTGTTCCCTGCAGCAATGTGCAGGGGTGTCAGCAGACCATTTGTCTGCGCGTTGATGTCTGCGCCCTGCTGAAGCAGGAACGCGGCCACTGTGGTGTTGTTCCACTTACAGGCACTGTGCAGGGGTGTCCAGCCATCCACGGTCTGCGCGTGGACGTCGGCCCCTTGAGCCACCAACTCGTGTGCAACATCCAAGTGCCCGCTGTAGGCAGCTCGATGGAGAGGAGTGTATTGATCTTCATCACGAGCGTTCACTGGAGCCAGCTTTTCCGTCAGGAGCCTCTTCACGGTACTCAGCTGTTGCAAGAGAACAGGGAACTTCATGTGATTCTATGAAGCAAGATATATGGCTTTGATGGTCATGAAGTTTAATGGAAAAGCAATTCCTGTCAGTGCCAAAAGCACTTATAAAATCTCAGATACGGCCTTCCTACCCCAGTTAAAACGCTTATTTGACATGAAGAGCCTAGCATGCCTTCAGTTTGTAGAAGTTAAAGTGCTGTTACTTGAAATTTGAACTGGAATCAATATTTGTTCTAAAAGCCAATAGATCCAGAGATGCTTTAGTGTGTATGGGCTACAAAGGCGGATGGTTTACATACAGTGGCTTGCAAAACCAGATCAAAACAGCTCAGAGAAAGAAAGAAAGAAAAGTATGGGTAAATTTTTGTTTGTGGATGAGACTACAGACATGTGCTCAAAATAACATTCTTGTAAATTATATATATGAACAGAGCGAGTGCCTTACCCGATTGTTTTCAGCTGCCCAGAGTAGCAATTTCTCTGGATGTTTTTCCATTTTCTTTTCTTGCATTTCGTACCATTCCTCTGTTCTTTCTTGCTCATCATCATCATCATCAGACTGTCCTGACCAACAGCTCTGAGTTCCTACAGGAATCAAATGCCTGTGTGTCTCCAGCAGTTCAAGTTGGTTAAAATGCTCTGTGAAGTCTTCAAACAGGTCGCTGTCATCATCATCTTCATCAGCTTGCTTGTCTTTATTCATTTTCAGTCAGCATCTGTGAGCAGCAAATGTACAACCATACTTAGGCCAACTGAAACTGCTATCGGTGCACTATCAATAAAACTATCTGATAGATGATGCTGATGTCAACAAACTGCAAAACTCAAGGGAAAACTCAGCGACCCTCCGCTAACCCGGGCTTTGCCAGCTCTGCCAGAACTCACAGATAAAACATCCACGCTAGAAAAGCATCGTGTTACCCCGACCCCCGAAAGGCACCACCTTCAGACTGCAGTGCAACACTGCGCGGGGGTTTGCTGAGTGCACTCGAAAAGCTGCTCACTTTACTAACAAAGGGTCTGGAGAGCAGCCCGGACTGTGGGGCAGAGTCTCAAACGCCCAAACGGCCCGGCCCGCAGCACCGGCCCCGCTCCCCTCCGGGGGCCCCACGTCACCCCGGGCAGGCCCCACCGCCCCGCGAGACACCGTCCGATCCCCGCTCGCCCCGCGGGTCTCTCATTCCCGCCCGGCCCCGCTCCGGTACCTGAGGTCCCAGCGCCGCCGGCGGCTCCGGGCGGGGCGCGGCCCGGCGAGCGCTTCCGGGCCGCGCGGCCGCCGGACGTGACGGAACGGGGCTGGGCCGGGCCGGGCCGGGCCGGGGGCGGTGCTCGGCCCGAGCAGCGGCGGGAGCGGGAGATGGAGCGGCGGCAGTGATCGTCCAGTGTGATCGCACCTCACAGTGTCCCTGCCCTGGCCCAGCGCCTGGTTTGGTCTCTTGCGCTTCGCGTACCGTCTGTGAAGAGAGAAGCTGACTCTCTGAGCTGGCAGCGCTGTGCCAGAGCCTTCCCGTGAGGAACCTCGGCACCAGGATGAGCACCATCAACTCACAGTAAGCTCCCGTTGTCTGCAGCTCCTTGCAGTCCTGACACATCAGGCAGCAAGTGTTTTGTATGTCTGGGATGAGTTAAGGAGAGCTGGGATCATCAGTTGTGTTTTCCCTCTGGTCCTTATGATCACCGTGTTTGCCTTCATGCACGTGTAGTTTAGCAGTGCAAAGAGAGAATTAGACTGTTCAACAAATATTTTTAAAAACAAAAAGCATACAAAGGGTTCTTTAGTTTTTAATTAAATACTTCAGAGGGGTGCTTGCATCCCTTGACTGGAGCAGAATGACTGGGATAAACAAATCTTCCAACTGGCTGGTTTGGCGATGTGCTGTTTGCAATACAAGTAGTGAAGTATTTTGAGACTCTTACAGGACTGATACTTGATAGAGTTTTATGGCAAATCTCCGTGTTTCGTGACTTTGGACAGATAAGCTTACCTTCGTAAAGACTGTCTAGAAATTCCCTCTGTGTATTGCTCTCTGACACTAGTTTTCCTGTCTTATTCAGGGATGATGAAGATACTTTTAAAATACTCGTTGCTACTGATATTCATCTTGGCTATTTGGAGAAGGATCCAGTGCGTGGAAATGATACATTTGTAACTTTTAATGAAATTCTGGACCACGCGCAAAAAAATGAAGTAAGTGCTACTTTTTGGAGAGGGAAAGACTGAGGCTGTTGAAAATATGGTCCAGTCTTCCAGAAGCTCTAAAGCTTAATCCCGGTACACTCTCTCGTAATACCAAATCAAATGACTGAGCTATTTGTTGCATTCAGTTTCATTTCTGATTTAATAAAAGGAATGCCTGATTCTTTGTGAGAGCATTCTTACTGAATCATGACTTTGGTTGCATTAGCAGTGGTTTTGGATTGCCTGCACTGGTTTCAGTGCTATCTAGAGAGGGTTTGTCACTGCGAGGAGGAAAAATAACCCGAGGAGAGCGAGAGTAGCGATATACAGAGTTCTGGCAAATCAGCAGAGATTTGTTAGAAGCTTTTGAAGTGTTATGCCGTGCTGAGTCGCTGAAGTGAGCAGTTCTGGTGCCGGGCAGCGCCAGTGCCTGCACAATCGGCAGCAGAATCCTGTGGTGGGCCGGACAGAGGGGCTTCCTGAACTGAGGCAGTGTCGGGGGAGCCGAGAACCACCAGGAGCCCGCAGTGGTTGATGGGACCTGGGTGGAGTCCGGAGCAGTGCCAGCCAAGACCTCCCCCTACGCCTGTAAAAGAAGCTCCTGGGGAGTGGCAGCAAGCAGGAGCACTTCCAACATGGCAAACAGACGTGCCGTGGTGCGACTTTTTGTGCAGGAGCAGCACTTGAGCTCTGCCAGCTCCACCAGCGAGCAGTGGTATCTATCTGGCAGAAAGCCATAGCCTTTCTTTGCATCCACCATGGCTGATAGAGCTGCTCAGACAGAAGTCCCTGTCCAGACACAGCTCTGGTTGAGAAGTATCAGGGAGTGTGTATGAGAGAGACTGCTGGAATCATACCCTACTTTCCTTAGGGCAGGCCTGACAGGCAGACAGGACACACGATCCAGGGGATTCCCTATCCTCACTCCCCCTGGGTGAACTCACTGAATTAAGGGACAGGGGGCATTGGCAAAAAGTTCCTGCCCAGCACAGCAGGTTCATCTCCTCCATGACTGCCCCACATCCCCACGTGCCCTGGCATAACAGGTGTGAGGCTCTGCAAGTGGAACTGAACAAGGACAGTGCTTCATCTAGCATAGAGATGTTGCTGAGATTGTTGCCTGTGCCCAATATCAAAACTCCTTCCATGAAGAAAAAAGTTGCTATAGGAGACCCCCTTCTGATGTGAACAGAAAGCCCAGTATGCAGACTGGCTCCACTTTTTAGGGAAGCCTGCTGCATCCCCAGGGCCTGAGTTGGTTGACAGCAGCTGAACATGGTCCAACATGTGCAAGGTGGCCAAGAAGGCCGATGGCATCCTGGCCTTTATCAGCAATAGTGTGGCCAGCAGGACCAGGGCAGTGATTGTCCCCCTATATTCACTGGTGAGGCCACACCTCGAGTGCTGTGTCCAGTTCTGGGCCCCTCACTACAAGAAGGACATTGAGGGGCTGGAGCATGTCCAGAGAAGGGCAATGGAGCTGTGCAAGGGTCTGGAGCACAAAACTGATGAGGAGTGGCTGAGGGAGCTGGGGGTGTTTAGCCTGGAGAAAAGGAGGCTCAGAAGAGACCTTATTGCTCTCTATAACTGCCTGAAAGGAGCATGTAGCCAGGTGGGAGTTGATCTCTTCTCCCAAGCAACAAGCGATTGGACCAGAGCAAGTGGCCAGAAGTTGCATCAGAAGAGCTTTAGACTGCATATTAGGAAAGGTTTCTTCCCTGGAAAGGTTGTCAAGCACTGGAACAGGCTGCTCAAGAGGGTGGTGGAGTCACCATCCCTGAAGGTATTTAAAAGATGTATGGATGTGGCACTTGGGGACATGGTTCCATGTTGGACTCGGCAGTGCTGGGTTAATGCCTGGGCTCGATGATCTTAGAGTTCCAACCTAAACAATTCTGTGATTCCATTTTTAAGGACTGGATATTCATCAGTCAGATTCTTTATAATTTTCATAAGGTTTTTTCCTAATGCTTTACCAAAAGCTAAATATGTGCAATATATGCAGAAGCTGCAGCTAGCTCTCAAAATAATGTGGTGATAGCTACTAACCAGTAGCTATCTCCACACTAGGTAGTGCAGCAGTGAGAAAATAATGTAGCTTTTCATGCCTGTCAAAAAATGTTCAGGAGCCAATTTGGAGACCCTTATTACAATAGTAGACTAATATTTTTTTTTTTTTATCACTATCAGTTGTTTTCTTCTATGGCTATTTATAAATGGGTCTTTTTGGGTTTGATTTTGTTTTAATTAATAATTTAATTAGGTTTTTTTTCCATAAGGAAGTTAAATATCGTTTCTCTTACAACTAATTCCTTTTACCTAGAAGTATATTTCCTCATATTTGAGGAAGTATGTGGAACTCCCTAGAATAAATAATTTAAACAATTTGCTTAGAAGTCTTTCAAGGTAATACAAAATGTTATATTAAAATAATAAAGCTTTTTGTTACATACAGGTGGACTTTGTTTTATTAGGTGGGGACCTTTTTCACGACAACAAACCCTCCAGAAAAACAGTACACTCTTGTTTGGAGTCACTAAGAAAATACTGCATGGGTGATCGTCCTGTTCAGTTTGAAATTTTGAGTGATCAGGCAGTTAATTTTCATTACAGCAAGTAAGTATGTTACTATAATTATCGTGTAAGGCTTGGTTTGTGTATTGCGTGAATGTGTTGTGATTTTTATTTTATATCCTCCATGACTGGAACCTGGAATTTTTAGGCCTGTCTGTGTGGGACAGTTTACAGGATAACTTCACCTGTCATCTAAGTCTGTAAAGAAATGTGTACAATATTTTGAGAAACTTCTGAATATGCTGTGACTCTTGATATATTGATGTAATGTATAGTTTCCATTTTGCAAGTGCAAAGCAAGTAATCCAATTCACATGAGTTGTTTTGGTAAAATCAGCAGAGTTCCTTGTGTGTAAGCAAAGGTTGCACAGCCTAATCCACTACCAAATCCACCTACACAATTTTTGTACAATTCTTTTCATGGCTTGTTCTAGAAAAAAAGTTTCTTTTGCTGTGCTAGTCCCCATAGAAAGTGCCATTCCAGACAGTAAGAAAGAATCTTCATTTGCTTAAGCTTAAGCTTACGCTTATTCATAATCACTTCTTTCTGATTTTTACCACATCTATTTGTGATGAAATTAATTTGAAGAGAATATTGAGAATCATACACAAATTTGCAGATATAGTTTAACTTCTTTTCCTCTTTTTGTTCAGGTTTCCTTGGGTGAATTATCAGGATGAAAATCTCAACATTTCTATTCCAGTTTTTAGTATTCATGGCAATCATGATGATCCCACAGGGGTAATTCATATAATAATTTACTGTTGCATTACAAAGATTCAGAAATAGAAACTTGTATAGAAATACAGTTCTGGGAGATCACGCTAGTTTTAGTCAGTTGCTCCACTCTGTGTGTAAATATTTTGTGCATTTTTAGGAATTATCTTAATAAGTGATAACAAGTTAAGTGTGACATTTAAAAGCAAATGGAAATAACCTAAGAGATCCATATGAACTGTGTTTAATTTCTTAATTTCTGTAGGTTTCTGTCATTGAGAACAGAATCACTTTTCATGCTAAGAAGTGGCAGTCTTTCAGAAAGTTTCTGAAACATTCTATCTGTAGAGACTGAAAGCTTCTTTCTTAAAGAAGGAGAATTTGGATATTTTGATTCGTGCATATGTAATCAATATGCATCATGCATTTGCAAGGAGGATAATCTAATAATAGTGAAATGGTGGCTTAAAAACAAGCTACTAAAAGTAATCAGGAAAAGAATGTTTAGAAAGCCTTAAAATGCATGTGTTGAATTAATAATTTTGCATTTAGTATCAAATAGCAGTGTATCACGGAGATGAATGTTTTAGCAGCAGTTTAACTTTGAACTTACTATAAGGTAGTTACCTTAACCAGATAATTTTAGTAGTAGTTTAGAGACTGGCTTGAGACTGGTTTGAATAGTTTTTTGTGGTTTTGTTTTTCTGAACGATTTAATGTTTAATTTCATATCGTTCAAATTAAGTATGACTTGTAAGGAAAAGGGATTTGCTTTTGTACTCTAGAGTATTAGCAAAACCCTTAATATATGTTATGAGGCTTTTCAACTGGAGAACTTACTTAAGGAAAGATATTCTCTCTTACTATTGAGACTTTAATTTAGACATGAAAGTTTAAATGTTCTATTCAAATACTCTAATGTTCTATTCAAATTCTGTATTTGTTTCTTAATATTTGTTGTAGGCAGATGCACTGTGTGCATTGGATATTTTAAGCTGTGCAGGACTGCTGAATCACTTTGGACGTTCAACTTCTGTGGAGAAAATAGATATTAGTCCCATTTTATTGCGTAAAGGTAGAACAAAAATTGCTCTGTATGGCTTGGGTAAGTATTTGTCTGCCAGACTGTGACTAGACTGTTCATATATTACTGAAATTTAATAGGTCTAAATAAAGTTGGAACAAATGTGTAAGGCTGCAACAAACATGAAGGTGTACATGCTTCTAAATTAAAGCATATAAATTCTGTGACAATGTCAGGTTTTTCCTCCTGCTTTGTGTCATTAGCTGACAGGGTTTTTTTTTTTGCTCATTTAGATAAATCTTCCTAAACTTGATATTTGTACTTTTATTGGTGATAAATGAACCGTGCTTCACTTAATCACAGTGCAGGTGTATCAAGTCAGAGCAATCACACTCTTAAATTCTCTCTGTCTCATTTCATCCTTCTTAGGCAAAAGTTAAACACCTGATGTTTATGTACCATTTTGGTTATATTTAAAAACATAAGCTGTCCGAGCAGAAATCTAATGTCTTATGTGTCTGTCTGAAGTTCATAAGTAGCATTGGCCGGGGGTCATCTCAGTTTCCTTGAAGAAACTAAAGAGTTTTATACTTTAAAGTGGTTCTGTGATATGTTTCCAGCTTCAGGTTTGTTCCTTTGTTTCTTCTCCACTGAATTCCCATCTACCCTCACTTCATACTTAGAATGGTTATTTTTGACTGCTTTCTGTCTAGAGAAGTTAACTATTAAGGTCTTATTTTTCACCTTTATTTTTTGTCCAGTCATGAGTGCTTAAACACTTAATTCCAAGCAATTTTATAGCTCTAAATGAAATCCTTGTTGGCCATGATTTTGTGTGTTTAATGAGATACTTTGGAAGTTTGCTAGATGTTTGAAAGGTTAGCAGTTAGTGGAATGTTCTAATATCAAAATATATAAGTTTTCAATACCAAAGTTGTTACTGGAAAATGCAACAACTTTCTAAAGTACCAGCATTGCTGCATGAAGATGTTCATGGCCTGTTTCTTTATGTTTGTGCCAGAATTATTTATACCTTTGTGACTTTCTCTGATTCAGAGAGCATTTGTTCTTATACAAAACATGGACACTCCATATGGGATTTATTGATATCTATCATGAGCCTCGCTAAGGATAGTTTTGGTTTTTTTTGTTTTTTTTTTTTTTACCTAGTTAAAAACATCAAGGAAATAATTAGTGACTTCCAGGGATGGCACATGCACAACTTTCTTGGGCAAGCTGTTCCAGTGCCTCACTGCCCTTACTGTAAAGAACTTCATCGTAATATCTAACCTAAATCTGTCCTCTTTCAGTTAAAATCCATTCCCCTGTCCTATCATGCTTTCCCTTCTGAAAAGTCCCTCTCCAGCTTTCTTTTAAGTCCACTTTGGGTACTGGGAGTCTGCTATATTTTTGTTCCTTATGCTTTTTTAAATAGAGTTGCTAGTAAAAATGCTGCGAAATACAGACTTGTTTACTACACAAATTTAGTTTTGTTTGTTTGTCCACTTCAGGAGCAATTCCAGATGAGAGGTTGTATCGTATGTTTGTCAATAAGCAAGTAACCATGCTGAGACCAAAGGAAGATGAAGATAGTTGGTTTAACTTGTTTGTGATTCATCAAAATAGGTAACAGTACTGAATGAATTACAGCAACTTACTGTGTTACTTCATTAAACTGCCTGGAAAAGGATAGGTGAGCAAGCCAGCTGTGTTACTTCATGCTTCTTGTGAGTAGCTGATTTCTTAAGATTTTTACAAGTGAGAACATTGTTTTACAGCCCTTTTTGGAGAAGAATTGTAAAGGAAAAGGTTTGAAATAAATGAGTTTGGGGAGTTGGGAGATCTCTTCCCAAACTTTTATAGTCAGAGGCAGAGGAGGATTTGTAGTGTTATATGCATATAATTAGGTCTTTTCTGCTTGTTAGAGCTGGCAGAACACCAAACTTCATACTGTATTTTCTGTCCTTGTTTGAACCATAGTTCAGCAAGTACCCTATGTTCCCTTGCACTGCTGTGCTTTACAGATAGGTAACATGTTCTGTCTGCCTACAGCTTATCCCAGCAGTAGTAGTAAGAACAGGCAGTGTTCTTTTCCAAATACTTTCTTCTGATTTTTCCTGAAAAAGAGGGCAATCCTCATGTTCAAATAATGGTGAGGCAGACTTAAACAAATAGAGCTCATGTTACCCTGTGTACTGATTTCTGTCCTGTAGACTGAAGGCACTCACTCCCCCATCTCCCTTGTCTTCCAGAAAGGGATTGGGGATGGCTTGTCCCATGTCTGTTTAATTCAGTTGTTTTTTTCCCACTATTTAAAAACAAAAAACAACCAAAACTGATTGCCATGAGATGCTATAAAAGCATTCATATAGAAAAAAACCAAAAGTCTTACAAGCCAAGTAAGAAGAAAAGGGATATCCAAATAAAAGGAGGAGAGCAGAAAACAGTGAGTTATGTAAAACAGTGAGCTGTGTAAGTTGCCCTTTTGTTTAACCAAACACTAAACAACTGTGTAAGGAATAAATGTGGAGAAGAGCTGACGTGTATGCCTGATATTATTGCTGGAGTTCCTGTATCATTTTAAATCACACTGATGTTTTTCTCCTCCTTCACTCTCCCCTTGCCCATCCATTATTATTCTCTTCTCTTGAACAGGAGCAAACATGGAGCTACCAACTACATTCCAGAGCAGTTTTTAGATGACTTTATTAATCTTGTTGTGTGGGGTCATGAACATGAGTGCAAAATAGCTCCATTCCAAAATGAACAGCAACGTTTCTATGTTTCTCAGCCAGGAAGTTCAGTGGTGACATCTCTGTCCCCTGGAGAAGCTGTGAAGAAGTGCGTGAGCTTTTCTTTTTGTTCTTGTTTATGCCTCATCTTACATGTCTCAAGTGTTCTGTTGAGAACAGAAAAATACTTGAATACAGTATGAAAAGACTTGTATTACTGGGTGGATTAGCTTCAGAGTGTGACATAATAAACAAAGTAGATGGAATGAGTACCTGGTATAACTTCTGCTTTGCTCACAATTTAATCTAACATTTGAAGCAAATGGAACTTAGCTAAAAGGAGTTACATACTGCTAAATTGGAATACAAGGAACTGAGTGCAGGTGCTTGTACATGGAATAAGCACAATCTAAGTATAATAAAATGGAAGTTTTCAGGGCCAACCCTGAAGTACAGATCATTCTGTAGCTTTTGAAATTTTGTTCCTGAAAAGTAAACATCAATTTGAAAACAAATCTTTATACCATAGTTCTCTTATCTTCTAGTAAGTTACCTTTCTCCTTCTAGACACATAGGTTTGCTGCATGTTAAAGGGAAAAAAATGAAAATGGAGAAGATTGCTCTAGAGACAGTGCGAACTTTCCATATAGAGGATATTGTTCTAGCTGATCATCCAGATCTTTTTAATCCTGACAATCCTAATGTTACTCAGGCAATACAGGCATTCTGCATGGAAAAGGTAACTTGTGGTGCTAACAGTTTATGGATATCAGTGTATGGACAGGGGATGGGATCTGCTACTGGTTTTGAGACTGGAAGATGAAAAATCTTGTGTCTTACCCATATTAAAATGAACTTAGGCAGTGTTTCCATAGGAAGCTACTTCCATGACACTCACTCTGCAGCCTTGGCTTCCAGATTCCTTGATGGGGAGGACCTATTAAATTAGGCTGGAACTGCTTTTTGGGTGTCCATATGATTTTTGTACAAAAGCTTGCACCTAAGAGTGGGGCAGTGTTGGATGTGCACTTTGGAACCAGCATAAATACGTTGACCTAAACCCTGAGAGCTCAGCCATGCAGTCTGAAGTGGCAGAAGTAACTAAGCAAATTTATTCATTGCTTAGTTCTTGGTTTATGTGACTCTTTCAGCTTTTCCCTGGAACTAGAAATTTAGCAAAGCATAGTGGCTATAAAATATGAGAGATTAGTGGTGTAGATACTGCTGGACTACACTGTATCTGAAGGATAAGCTTTTCATTGTCAAGTTTTTGTCAGTCATTCTTAATGGCTTTTGGCTGCATACTGGTACATACGTGTTCAGGAATGAGAGCACATTCTATACTGATTTCTTTTGATAGCTCCCTTGCAACTGGATGTATTTACAGTTATATTTGAAGTGTTCAGGTATCTGTAAGAGAACAAAGCAGAACTGAACTTATAATTCTCCTTCACAGGTGGAATTGATGCTGGACACTGCAGAAAGAGAACGCTTGGGAAATCCCCGCCAGCCAGAGAAGCCTATCATAAGATTAAGAGTAAGAAATTGTTCAGCTTGGATTGCTTTGTTTTTAAAGGTCACTGTGAAAAGTTTCAAAGCAAAGTCATGCTTTTTGTGTAAAGACATAATATATACTTTTTTTTGCTGTGTACAGGCAAATATAAATCACCTGCCATACTTCTGTTTACTAGTACACTAAGGTAAAGGATGAGATTGGTCATAAATGTACTTCACTGCTGTTCTGAGTAAAGACATCAAAAATGGCTATTTACTGTGAAGTTTTTTAAGTCATATTATCCTGTGTGCATTCCTAACCCAACTGAAACTGTTGTGAAGGCTAGGAAATGAAACAAATTAAGAACAGGTTATAAATATGAGCTGTTATTAGCTTTTCTGTTAATGTTATTATTAGCTGTCATTAGCCATTAACTATTCTATTAATAGTGGCAGGCATTAACTGGCTGTCACTAGCCGTTAACTTACTATGCATAGTAAGGCATTAATTTTAGATTGACTTATTTCTTACTATTAATTTTTTCCTTTGAAGCATAACAAATCTGTTTTGAGTTGTGTGGCTTCTACACTTATTTTTGTTTCATATTTAAATTTTTCCTTTCCTCACTTAGGTTGATTATGCAGGTGGCTTTGAACCATTCAGTGTCCATCGCTTCAGCCAGAAGTACATGCATAGGGTGGCTAACCCAAAAGACATCATACACTTTTTCAGGCATCGTGAACAAAAAGAGAAAAAAGGTGATTATGAAAGAAGGAATCATTGGCTTGCTTTTGTTTTCATTCATCTGTCTGTATTTTGTTGCCCAGCACTTGCAAAGTTTTGGTGTCTACCATCTAATGTGTTACAGGAGGAGTAAAGATGCATTGTCTTATTTAAGTGTAGATACTGCACAATTATTTCTTTTCTATTTCTGGCTTTGTCCAAAATTCTGATATTCAGCACAGCATCTTCTGACAGTTATTCATAAACAGTTTCATTTTCCTTTGGCCTCAGACCTTACTGAGTTATTTACAGTAATACATATAGCCCCATACCAGACTGAGTTACTCTTCGGTTCAGTGATAATTACTATGAAAGGCATTAAGTGGCTTACTCCCAAGATTTCTTAGAATAAGATGATTTGGTTTGAAGGAAAAGAAATGGGGGTATAGTGCTTTTTCCATTTATATTTTAATTTTATTTTGTACCAGTTCATTTGTTCATACCTAAAATAGTAATGAAGGGTAGGGGCTTAAGAGCTGTTCAGATATTTTAAAAAAAGATCCAAATGTAGGATAGCATTTTGTTTGCTCTAATTAATCATGTGTATGAGGTACTTTTGGCTTTTCTCTTCCAGGTTTGTTTCTATTCAAATATTTGTGCAAAACCAATAGCTGTTACTATTGCAGCATTTCTCACTGTTTCTAGAATTTTTAATAAATGGTTAATAGATGTTGTCCAAATACTGGATTTGTAATAGTTGCTAATGAAGATTCAGCTTGTACAGGAACACAATGTGCTAAAAAACTCTTACTAGTTTGGATTAGTACATTGCAAGTGCATTGTCCAGTTCCAGTGATAGTTTTTATGAATACTATCAGTTCTATGAAGTTCAAAACATTGTTTAATGGATAAAAACTGCTTTTAGTGAGGCGTTTTTAAAATTATACTGTATTGATCTTGCTTTATTTTGCTTTCGTTTCCTTTTTTATAGTTGTAAAACCTCATTAACATTTTCATAATACACAGTAGCTACCACATCTGCCACCATGTTTCAATTACTTTTCCTACTTAATGGGTGTGCAGCTTTAGGAAGGGAATGTGAAAGTGGCTTTTGCATTTCTTTATTACACAGCCTCTAATACAAGGGAAGCACTCAATGTTTTCATTATATGTGCACATTGTGGTTCAGTACAGGTGATGTTAAGACTTCAGGATTTCAGTCTATAGTCTAAAGCAGTCTATAGTAGCTTTATGTTATTTGTGTGGTATGTGCTAACCTAGGATGATTATCCCTCTCATCCTGCCATTCCTACCTTGCTGCCTGAGAAGGGGGGATGAGCTATTTTCTATTGAAAATCAGTCAGTGTGCTGTGGAGGAGAATCTCTTTTCCAGTAAATGGGTTACTTATAAAAAACTTTAGTGCTTTCGTGGCTCCTACGGTTTTCTTCCATTTGTGACCGTCTAGAGTTCAATTATAAGAGCACAGTGTTCAGTATATAATTCCAGACATATGTTGGTTAGAACTCTTTATAGCTGCTAGATGTGGAGTTGTCTGCACAATTATTATGTTTCTCCATGTTTCCAATGAATAGACTCTAAAAAGAGCAAAAAACTTTACATATAAAAGGGACCACAATTCTTGGGAGGCTTGCGTTAACCTTTTTTCCTGCTACTGTCAGTGGGATGGTTCAGTGGGATGGTAATAATTAAAAGCTGTAAATCTGGATGATGCCACTGTGCTTTTATTTTCTAGACATCGATCTTAATTTTGGAAAATTGGTTAGCAGACCTGCTGAGGGAACAACACTGAGGGTGGAAGACCTTGTAAAGCAGTATTTCCAGACAGCAGAAAAGGTATTTTTCTACTTTTTATAATTTCCCATTTTAATGTCATATGATATTTTTAGCTTTTTTTCTTTCTTTCTTAATGGAAGTAGTGTGCCCTGAAAAGACTCTGATATTCACCAAGAAGTGAATTTATTTCCCGTATAACTGTCTGAGAATTACCACATGAAGTGTGTGTCTTAGATTAGCAAGTAACTGTTGTGTATAGGTTGTGTAGGTGTGTGAAGACACACTGGTTTGAGAGCATGATAGCTCTTCGTGTGAACTTGCAGTGTGTGCCCTGTACATGTGTCATGTACTCATGTACAGGAGGAAAATACGAGGCAGCATGTGAGGGAAGAGGTACCTTAATTTACTCTAGGGCCAGTGTGAGACTGTAGCATTTACTATTACCGGCTGACTTAGAGTCACTTGTTACTTGGCAGTATATTTGTGTCCTCAGATGTAGTGCACTTCCACATTTTATTTAAAGCAGAGCAAGGAGAAGGAAGAGAGACCCCTGATAATTTGCTTTCTTCCTACCCTGTTGTTAAATCCAGTATATTTCCCTTTCCCAGCACCTGTGCAGTAACATCTATGAGATAAAAAAAAATCAGTGAGCCAGGTGCACAAATGCTTGATATAGTTGATCAAACATAACTTCCAGAAGCTATTTCAGTTGTAGGAAGTCTTTAGAGCAAGAATTCTTGAGGTAAAGATCCTTCAAATTACATCATCTTGCCTAACCTTAGACACATGCTAGGTATCAGTATTAGGACAGCATAAATCATGTTCCTTTGTTATACTTATTTTATTTAAGCATTTTATTTTATAATAGCTAGGAAGTTTATTCCCCTGAGAAGCATTATTTCCTGGAAGTTTTTATTTTAGATATTACTAGCATTGCGGTTTCTTTACTGTTCATAAAGTCTTCTGCTTTGACTAGTTTGAAAAATACTCTCTGTAAAGGAAATGTGACGTGCTAGTTGCAAGAGCTGGTAACTGGTTTATGACAAGTAACATTTGCTTGCTGGTGGGCTTTTCTCTGATTTAAATAAGCAATGCACATTACTGTTTTTGCAACCAACTTAATGTAATATTTATCTGAAACAGCTGGAATATTGCTTGCTTTCTCTAATGGCAGATGCTTCTTAACAAATTGTTTTCCCCAATTCTAAAGAAAGTACAGCTTTCACTTCTAACTGAAAGAGGAATGGGAGAAGCAGTGCAAGAGTTTGTGGACAAAGAGGAAAAAGATGCCATAGAAGAGCTGGTGAAATTTCAACTAGAAAAAACGCAGAGATTTCTCAAGGAGCGTCGCACTGATGCAGTGGAAGAAAAAATAGATGAGGAGGTAGTGTTCTGTTCATTTTGATTCCCCAAGAGAGGTCAAGACAGTAGAAAAATCAGTGCTCAAACATGGTTTAATAGATTTGCCTGTGTGTGAAGCATCTGCTTGAGGCAACTGTTGCCACAAGCAGAGGCAACACTTGCCTCTAGTAATTTTCTGCAATTAATAAATGAATAATTAATTTATGGTGAAGTTTCAAATACATGATTTCAAAACTCATACTGAAAATGGGGTTTAGGTCGCACACATGTTCATAAAAAAAAATCTGTGTAATACATGTAGAACTACATATTTACCACTATTGTGAGAAAGATGGTAGGTATAATCTCTTAGCAGCTTTTTTCGTATTGGCTTAGGGGGGAGTACAAGAACAGGACAAGCATAAAGGAAATTTATCCTTCAGATGCTCTACTTGCTTCTACCCTTGCTTGCAGCTCAGGGTATCCTAGAGACAAGCCTGGTTTATGTGTATTTTATTGAGCAACCCCGAAAGACATTTTTGTCAACTAGTTGAGCTTTCACATGAGTCCATGTATTCAGCTGTAATATTCAGTATTGTAGAAGTAGTTGTTCTGCAGCTTATCTGTGCACTGTTTAAAGAATAATTTGGTGGGGAAGGAAGGCTGCATATACATGTTTTCTTACTGATTGCTTTAATTCATGAGGGGTTGAAAGAGACAATAAACAATCAGTGCCTGCAAGCTTTCTGTGACACTTTAGGGTGTATTTTTTGATGTTGTTTGTCTTTAGAGCTAATGTCTTCTGTCTGTCATGCCTCATGTCTTTTTCCATATTTGTCAAGTTGTGCTTCCTTAGTTGTACATGTACTGCAACATTGTCTCTTCTCATAATAGTTATTTTCTGTCTTGCTTATTCATCTCTACCTCTTTTTCCAGTTACTCATATTTCAGTGTCCCTTATTGTCAAAATTACTATACTCCTCTTTAATAGAGTATCTCCTTCATCCTGTGCCAGGCTTTCTTCCTTCCCAGCACTGTAGCTCCAGTTACTAAGAGAATGTGAGATTCTTAAACCACAGGATAGCATGAAAGGGCCCTAAACAAACTGTTCAGTTATTCTTGGACTCTCCACTTCTTACATGAGCTTGACTTTATGATTCAGTGATAAAAGCTTTGCACTTACTGTATTTTGATTATTGTATGATGTGAACTGTTATTTTGACAGGAACTGTTTTTTTATTCAGGTGCGAAAATTCAGGGAGAGTAGAAAAAAGAATACTGAAGAAGAGGATAAGGAAGTCCGTGAGGTAATTACTCTGAGTTTTGAACATAGGCTGAAAAATGGAGTGGTGACTTCTGCATATAAATGCAGTCATTTAGCAATGCTTCAGCAATACTTCAGCATTGTCCTTGCCAAAATGTGCCTTTAAGGCTTACTAAGTCTGCTTTAAATCTTTGTTACGATAATACGTACCTGAGCTACTGCTCAATTTGGCTTTTGAGGTCTCTTATACAAATTTGTGAACCTGAATGTTCATTATTTCTTGCTTTTAACTGAGGTTAGACCAGGCAGGTGACTTCCAAAGATCTTTCAGCTTAAGCTCTTTGTGATCTTGTCACCAGTGGACATGTGGATGGACTGTAATGGGTGGTATTATTGGAATAAAAGGTAAACCTATTGGTAAACCTTTAGGCACTGTGTCCTAATCAGCAGTCTCTTAAATCTCTCACGTATTCGTACTTCAGTTGCATATGTATTTCCAAAGAAAATGGCCAACCACTGTTAGTATGGGTGCTCCTTTGTCTTTGCAAGTTATGTGAGACTGCAATGAAATTTTGAGCTCAAGGACACCTGAGGTGAGATTCAGTCCTCCTAATCTGGGATATAATCACCTGAGCTCGTTGTCTTAGGCACCCATTGTCATCAATAGGGTTCAGGTCAGTGGAGCCCATAGAGTGCTTTCTCTGAGCAGACACATGTAGCTGACACAGGATGACCTGAGCTGTTCACCAAACTTCACTGATAAATGTGTCACATTAATGAGCTCCATTCTGTTATCAGATCTTAGCTAACTACTTTATATGTACACATCTAATTAAATAAGTATTTTCACAGGTGTCCTCGTCTTCCATAACACTGGATTTGTGTCTTCTAAGCCTCGCTGGTTTAGAATTACACATTTTTACTTACAGTTATATTATATATTTATTGTACATAACTAGGATTTAGCAATGGTGTGTTTCATGATTTAACATTATTTTTCCTGTAATTATTTTTCCATGTCAGGCAATGATCAGGGCCAGAGCCCACCGATCTGAGGATGAAATTCTGGTTGCAGCCTTCAGTGATGAAGATTCCATGGATATTGAGATGACAGGCAATCCAAGCAATCCAAGTGATGGCCTTTCTTCAACTCTGAGCCGAGGAAGGGGTAGGGGAAGAGGTAGGGCAAGAGGTGCAAGAGGACAAAATTCAACAGCAAGAGGTTCATCTCGAAGAGGAAGAGGTAAGAAAAACTTTGTACTGCAGTTCCTGACTTTTTTTTTCTTTAAAAGGTGACTCTCTTCTAATGCTTCCATCAAGTGGAAATTTGCTGCTTAAGAACTGCTACTGGAAAAAAAAAAAACTCTTCTCAAATACTTGTGATATCCTATTACATACAATTGACTGCCATACAAGGCTTAAGTTGAGACTTTTTCATTGTGATTAAAAGAAAAAAAATCATGCTTCCCAGCTGTGGAAACATAGTCTAGTCCTAAAAGATGCATTACTGGGAAGGTCTGTACAGTGAAGTGCATGGATAGACCTTTGTTACTGCTAAAGGTAATGCATTTGATCAGTGTAAAGAGGAGGTACAGATTGTCTCTATCCTATTGTAATTGACAAGAGACTTCAATGTTTCTAGTGACTGAAAAAATGGGGAGTGTTTCTTAAGCAAAAAGAGTTAAATAGCTCCTGGACTGAGTGTGATTGTACACTTTGCAGTGGTAGTGGTACTTCCTTTACAGTTGTACTTTTACTGTGTGTATATGTATGTATATATATATATAAATAACTCCTTTGAGTTGTCTCAGTAGTATGCCCAAATGTCTGAGAGTGGGTTGAGTTGAAACGAAGGCTGTCATCTTGGGTCTGATTTGGTTAGTGCTTTTAAACTAGTTCTGTGAGCCTGTGCTCCAACACTGTTGTGATCCCACAGAATAGAGCTGTGTGCGTTAAGAGGTTGTGTCTGGGGACCTTTGAACACTTGACAGTTTTTCTGCATGTAAGGAGGGCTTTAATTCAAGGAGAAAGTGAGGAGTAAAGTGACTTTTTAAAGTGACTCAGTAATGATAGACTAAAGAGGGAAAAAAATAACTGCTGAACAGATTTGCATTTTTTTTGTTATCTCTACAGGAGCCACTAGCCAAGAGTCAGCTTCTGGCAGCAGATCCTACAAGCCTGTATCTGTGCCTGGCAAAAATATGTCTATCATGGATGGTAGGCCTGTGATCTGTCTGTTACTCTGATCTGCTCTCTCAAATTGTAGTGAAGGTGTTTGTTTAATGATGAAGTGGTTTTATTGCCTTTTATTCTATTAGTCCATTTCAGCTGTGAGAGTTTCCTTCAGCACTAATGAAATAGAATAACTAAGAGTGATGAGAGAAAGAAAAAAGAAAAGGAAAAAAATTAGTGATATTCTTCTGTCATGGGGTAAAATGGAATGTGTTAGGAACTTCTGGCTAGAACTGCAAATAGGAAACATTACATAATGCAGTTTCTTAAGGAATAAGCATAGAAAGAATGTGTCTTAATATTTTAGGCAGAATATTCCTCAGGGGATAAAAAGTTATATTTGACTCATGTTTACAAGTTAGTAAGCTTTAATACAAATGCATTTAGCCTTACATTGTAGTGAGTTTTGGAAATGCCAGTTTTTACTAGGGAAGAAAATGTTATCTTTAAGCCACCTACATATCTGAGAGTAGATGTTCCTTGCTGTAGAGGAAAGGCGCTGAGGAAACAGCATAGGTCATCTGAGAATTAATGAAAGAAATACTGCTCACTACTACACATAAATGCCCCACAAAATACCCCAAGGCAGACTGAAATTTAAATTAATCAGCAAATTACCTTAATTTTAAATTTTAAGCAAAGGAAATATTGCAGAGAAATGAATTTTATCAGATATGTTCATAATTAGTCTGTTCATAATTAGCCTGTATACAGGAATTTCAGTTACAGTAGTATTTTTCATATCCACTTAACCAGCGTTACTGATGGTTTTTTAACCAGACTGGGAAGCACCTGCAGCTGCACAGAGGGTTATATCCTTGGGTTGACAGACCTAATTTATGTTTTGGGTTGGTTTGTTTGTTTTACAGGGTGTTTTGCAGTGGAAATGCATGCTAGGCAGATCTTAAAAGAAGTGTATAATGTTGTTTGCTTTTAATTGTGTGAGCATTTTAAAAGTATTGCATATGTTTTATTCCAGCCTTTAGGTCTTCGAAAACAGACCACTCTTCAAATTCATTCCAGTCTTACTCTGAGGTAAGCACCTTGTTGTATGAGTGAAGTTGTGCTGTCTTTTACTGTTGATTTGAAAAATAACTACGCCTAACATTAGCCTAAATCAGCAGATGTTCCCAAACTGTCAGTTCCAGCATTAAGTTTCTACATGTTAATCTGTACACCTTTTGTATCCTTTTTTGTTATGGTGTTTGTCTGAGAAAAGCCATGTTTTATTTGTGACCATAGTCTAAGATACAAGGCGTCTATACATGAGTGTTTTGATGGGTTGTGCAAGGTCAAAGATGTGAAGGATAAACTTGCACTGTATTTGCAAATTTGTGTAGTTCTAGCCTGAAAGCCTCTCAAGTGTGTATTATTCTAACTAAATAGGTGTATAGTTGGAAAAAACCCAGAGGTTCTTTGCTATGGTGCTGACACATTATGCACTCTCTCTGTAAGGATAAATTCTGTGGAAAAACTTTATACATTTTTTTCAGGATATTATAGATGTGGATTCTGATCCAGAAGATACTTCTTTTGTTCCTTCCTCTTCTAAAATAAATCAAAGGTCAGTATGTTTGCTTCATGAATGCAATGTATGCCTTATTTCTGACTGGCAATCGGCAGAGTCCAAGGGTCTGATTGACTATCAAATTTTTAAGAAAGTCACAACACTGCTTAGAGAATTTATATAAATTTTTACTTGCTAATATGGGTTATCTTCCTATAACAGAAAAAATTAGATTACTGATGGAGGTAAACTTGATCAGAGCTTTAGTATGAAGATAGTTATTTTAAGAATTTATATTGTGCTACTTATTGTTAGGTCTGTTTATTTTTACTTTGTGTATTGGTGGTGCAGCTCTTAAGTTAAAGGGGAAGTTATTGGAATGCCTGGTGACTGAGAACATGCTGATGCCATTTTTTCCTCTTTGTATGTTTCAAGGTTGCCAACTATGTCTTCACTTAGTAAAAGAGGTTCACAAAGCCAAGCATCCAGAGGAGTTGATTTTGAGTCAGATGAGGTATACAGTACTATTTTTTACTTTTATTTCATATAAGTTTCTATAGCTCACTATTTTACAGCTATTTGAGTAAAGCATTTCAGAGTGAAATTTAATTTATTATTTTTTTTCACTAACAGGGCTAGATTATTGCAACCAACTTTGATTAGACTACCTGCATAACTATCAAAAATAAGGCTAGAAGGGACCTCAGAAAAATACCCGATCATTTTTCCCTTCCATTTTTAATCAGTGAATTGTCATTACTGAAATATGGACCTGGAATTGCCTGGGAGAGAAAGTAATTATAATCTCTTCTGGTGCTTAGCTATATCATTTCATTTAATTATATATTTTATTCTTGTAAAAAGGAAGACTTTTTTTTTTCATTTAGAAATGGCTGTTTTCAGGGCATTTTATTGTTGCAAATTATCTAAGTACAGTTCTTAAAACATTTAAAACACTGTCTTCAAGTCTAATATGTCTGTTCTTGGAGTGTATCTTTGAGCTGCTAGGAAATAGTTTCTTCCACGATTAAACAAAGTAGAACTTTTTACACAGTTTTGCACTGAATAGAAGACAGTCTATTCTGTCAAGCACTGTGCAGTTTGTTTTCACAGTCTGTCATGCATGGTCAGAATCCATTCCTTAACAGTGTCAGATGATGGCCACCTCAGAGAAAATACTATGTTCTTGTCCCTTCTCCCCACTGTGCTATCTCTTCTTGTACCTGAAATAAAAATATGTTTGCATGAATATGCAAAAATAAACAGTATTTTTGATTCATACAAATATTAGTAAATTATGATGTGCAATGTGTATATAGACATAGTTTTACTGAGGTATGTGCTGCTTATTTACAACTGAAATACAGATTGTTCCTTATTTCACAGTAGCTGTTGTGGTCATGTTGACATAAACTTCTATTCGCTGCACATATGTCACACGGACTTTTAAGTCAAGAAATGACCTCTTTCATATCAAAACCAACAAAAACAGATCTGTCAGAAAACATGGGATTGTATGACCAGGCTTTCTAGCTTAATCTAAAGGTGACTTTGTTTTTTTATGGCTTGGAATGCCTGCTAATTTTAGTAATGTGTATCTCTTTACAAACTGCAGGACGATCCATTCATGAGCCCTGCAACATCAAGAAGAACTAAGTGATTCCTGGCTCACTGTGCAAGAGAGACTGTGGAAGTTTGTGAAGAAAATGGAAAGCAGTTTGCAAACCTTTGTCTGTGTGATATTTCTCTGTAAATGATGGCTTGCCTTCCATTTTCACTTCTGTGAAATGGTTTGGTTTGGGTTTCTTGGTTTTTTTCAGCAGCACCACAATGGGTATAATGTCTGTTACGTTGTTTGGAAGGTCTCATATTCTAAAGTACTGCCTGAAAGTGCAAGTTCTTTCTAAAGCTCTGAAACTCTGTTTTCTTTTTGAGATGATAATAAAAATGACAGTTATATCTTTTATAGAAAACTCCATCTCTGGTCTGAATTTTGCAGAGAAGTAAATTTATAGTAGTCTGCAGGAATGAATATGGACACAGTCTCAGTACAGTGGAACTTGTACTCACTTGCAATCTGCTGTGGACACAGTTGAAAACTCTGAACTCAGAGTCATAATTGGACACAAGAATACAGTTTTCAGTATTGAAGCTGTAAAATGTCTTAATGATTTCAACTCTACCAAGAGAACTTAAACCCAGTATTGCACTGTTATGAAATATCATAGTATGTGAAAATGAATTCAGCTCTGTAACTCAAGCAGTACAAATGGGGACTCTGTATTTTGATGTTACACACATCTTAAGAAAAGAATTTAGCTGAATGTGTATGAATAATAGGAATCATATCAAAGGCTCTTTCTCCTTTTCACAATTTTTTTTTCAGTCAGCTGTCAAATTCACAGTGGCTTTGTGTTTTATCTATGGAAGATAAACATAGCAGCCTTCACTTCAGGGGAAAACATGTAACTGGTGTGTGGAGAAAGACTGTACTGTAAAGAGATGTTTATCCTAAACATCAATGTGAGTGATTATACAAGGGGGCAAGATGCGCCAAAAGTCAACATGATTTCTCAGAGGTTACACTGGATAGTTTATGAAAAATAACTTCTCACCCATGTAACTTCAATTCCCCTGCCCCAGAAAAGCTCAAAAATTCAGCAAAGCTCAAAAATTCATTAAAGCCGTGGTAGTGAAAGATTGTTCCCAGGAGCAGGGGCAGGGAGAAAAGCAAACTGCGCTGTGTATTTAAAAAGAAAAAAAGGCATTATTCCTCTTTTTGAATGCTTCCAAACTTTTTGGCATGTCTAGCTGACTTTTTAATATTCTTCTTATAATCTTTTATTCCCACCAGGCCTCTTTTCTAATTTGTTATAATTTTGTTAAGAGTACTCTTGCACAGGTATTTTTGATGACTTTTTTTATTACCTGAATTCATGGTCCATCCATATATTTTTATTTCAAACATTATTTTTCACTTTAGAAATTGCATCATTTCACAGGTACCTTTTATAAAAACCACATTCAACATGCCAAATCCTGACATTTCTGTGCAGCTGCCTGTTTCACTGTTGGAGAGCAGGAGATTGTTGAACAAGGGTGAAGTTGGCAGGAGCAAGTACCAAGCTGCCAAATCTGCTATAGCCTGTTCTCTAGTAACAACCAAACTTAGGTGAGCTGCTTAAACAGCTCATACTGGTGTATGTTTTAAGTACAAAACTAAATCAGAAAGGTGTTGTGAAGCAGAGAAAGACACACCAGCAGTGTGGGAGACACTTGGTACAGAGAGCTTCCATGGGTTTTTCCATGACCTTTTGTGGGTATTTTGGGTGTGTGCCTGCCCAGTGTGGTTGGACCACCTCCTCTGGATCACAAGACACAGAACGCAGCTCAGAGGAGGGGGGCTTGAGCTGACTGGAGGGGGGAGATTCCCATCCTGCAGCAGCCTGGTTTAGGAGGTGAGAAGATGCCCTGCTCTCCTGGATGCACCTCATCTTCAAAGGCAATGGCAGCTCTAGCTACATATGCAAGGGTACCCTGCTAGAAATTAAGAATTAAATTAAGGAACATAAATAAACAAAGCTGATAATTTTTGCTGAAATGCAGATTATAGTACAGGAGAACAGGATGTAGTAGATGTGAAACAGTAAGAGCTGGTGTTTGAGTGGCAGAGGAGAGAATGCCCTTATGCACTGGCCAGCAGTGCTAGAAGGGAGAGGGGGACTTGGGAGCTGCTGGAGCAGCATAGCAAGCAGACATATGGCACTGACCCCTCTGTTCTCATCCCAAACCTATAAGAACACTGCTCTGTCCTACTTTCTGCTATTTTCTTGGGCCTTTATTTGAGACTGGTTTCCTGACAGTGCTTCTGAGTGGGACATGTTTCTTCTCTCTGAATGGTCAGGTGTGACTGCCATCATAGCAGCTCCAACAGGCTCATTGGGAAGCTTTCTCTGAGACAATTGAATTGCCTCAGGAGCTTAAATTGGACTATTTTATGGAAGAAACAGACTGTGGTAGCAGTGTGCAGAGTAGCACTGTCGGTTGTCCATTCTGCTTGTTCTGTTGTTTCTGGCTCCTGAGGGGTGAGGCAGCCTGAGCAGTTCAGTGAGGCAGTCACAAACATCTTTTGGAAGAGTTATTTTCCCCAGTGAGTTGCCAGCTTATAATGCAAGCTTTTCAGATAATGGTCATTTAATTAATGGTTAATTAATGCCTGCCTTTTATGTATAAAACCAGCTCTGGCTGGGGTTAGTTGGCATCACCCAAGCAGATCTGTCCTCAGCAGAGGTGCAGCGCTGTACATGTGCACTTGGGAAGTGGCACATCTTTCTGTGTAAGATTTGTGGGTCTTGGTCTCCTGGTCCTGATTTTCAATTTCCTACTGTGTTTTTGGGGAAAGGCAGAGGGAGCACACGTGCTGCTATCTCATCAGTTCTTGGGAGCAGGATACAGCTTCTTTTGCTTTGGATATAGGACTCACTGGGCTGGGACAGTTCCTGTTCTCTGTCCTGTATAATCACATCTTTGTAACTACCTCTATTTCTACAAATCCTAGAAAGCAGTTTCACATCAGACTTCTATTCCTTTGGTTGCCAAGGGGAAACTTGAGTATTCCATGTCTCTCTGTGACAAAAAAGGTCTTTGGAAAAATACTCCAAGTACAATAAGGCAGCTTGTTATTTACAGTTCATCTATTCTATTCTATTCTATTCTATTCTATTCTATTCTATTCTATTCTATTCTATTCTATTCTATTCTATTCTATTCTATTCTATTCTATTCTATCCTATCCTATCCTGTTCTGTTCTGTTCTATTCTGTTCTATTCTATTCTATTCATTTATGCTAAGAAATAGACTGAAACTTGCCTGCCAGACCTGTAAAACAGCTCAGATTTGACCTGTCCTGAGAGAGAGCAGAGCTGGCACACATGCTGCTGGTGTATAAACAGCATGGAATTTACTTGAGCTGGGCTGCTGGTAGAGAAAACGGATTCTGACATCTGAAAAGAGTGATCTTTGCCTTTCTCACAGATGTACTTACCTCAGAGTAGCACCCGGGAGCGCAACTGCGTGGAAAAGCAGCACGTCAGTGCACAAATTATGTCATGCAGCCCAATGACTGCAGAAGATCCCGGCTCGGAGCTCGTCTGGGGATATAAGGCTGGCTGAAGGAGCAAAAGTAGCGGCGAGCTGAGCGGGAGAGAAGCATTTTGCGGGAGGCAGGAACATCTCCCCGTTCCTGCTGCTCGTGTGCCGTGTTCGCAGCCCCCGAGCGCGCCGGGGCTGAGCGAGGCGAGAGCGGCTCTCCCGGCGCACGGAGCGAGTTCAGCTCTCGCGAACGAGCTCTTCCAGAACTGGAGGAGCAGAGCGGCGTTCCAGAGATGTTACCCTGTTTTGTCTGGCTCACCCTCCCCGGCTTGGTTAACTCCTTTGTGACCCCAGGAAAGTTGCCCCTCAATGGGAGCCTGGAGAAGACTTTTGTAGTCCCGAACGTGTCGGGTTTCTTTTCCTGGGATAATGACAGCCTGGCCGACTGGCAGAGCTTTGTGGACAGGAGCCGGTACGGAGCGGAGTCGCAGAGCACCACGGCGAAAGCCCTGCTCATCGCGGCGTACTCCTTCATCATCGTCTTCGCTCTCTTCGGCAATGTCCTGGTCTGTCACGTTGTCATCAAGACGAAGCGCGTGCACTCTGCCACCAGCTTGTTCATTGTGAACCTGGCTGTAGCCGATATCATGATCACGCTCCTCAATACACCTTTCACGCTGGTAAGAGGGGGCAGAGCTGCCTGGGATGCCCCGCCCCAGAGGGAAAGGAAGCACCTCAGCATTCTCAGACATAGTGCAGCCTGGGAGGGGTGGGGGTGCACCACCACAATCCACCCCATGACTAAAGTAAATTTCTCTGGGCCTCTACATTGCCATAAAGGTGCTTTGGTGGCTTTTCCTGCTTTACACTGCTATAGGCAGTGTGTGGATGTTCTGCAGATACCTACCTACTCCAAAGTACAGCCATTGGAGTTGCCTTTGGAAAAACCCCACATGTATTTTTCTTCTCTAATTCCTGTTATCTAGCTGAAGATTGGAAATTACCCATTTTTTAAAATGTAGCTCTGATAGTACTTGAGCAATAATAGCCTTGCAGTGATTGCTTAGTACTTTGTAGCATCTTTTTATTTTCCCTCTCTTTTCTAAAGTATTTTGAAAGCAATTCTATAAACCTCTTGAAAAAGATAAATGCTTAGCATTGTTTAACAAGCTGTTCTGAAAAGCTGTAGTTTGCCTGAAGTGAGATAAGATGTACAGGTCAGCCCTATCCCATAAGTGGCAATTAAAAGGAAGAGCAAATGTATTGACTCAATAGTGAGGCTGCAGAAGGATACACTGTAAATAAAACAGAACAAACATCTTTGGTACTGCGCTGCTGTATTGTTCGGGAGGCCACTGAGCAGCAGTAACCTGCCTCTTCAGTGTTCAGAAGCCAGAAAATTATACAATTAAACAAAGAACCTGCTATCTTATAAGTGTCTTTTACGCAGCACAAGGAATTGTGTGTACACTGGAGTGTACCTATAAGCAGTTGTGCGGTGCACAAAACTAATGGTCTTCTTTTTTAGGCTCGTTTTGTGAACAGTACCTGGATCTTTGGGAAGGGGATGTGCCATGTCAGTAGGTTTGCACAGTACTGCTCTCTGCACGTCTCTGCCTTGACCCTTACAGCCATTGCTGTGGACAGGCACCAGGTGAGACCTCTCTGAAGCAGAGAGATGGAAAGCTTGGGAGGGCATAAGTAAACTAAGAAAGGATGATCTCATGTCCTTTCCCTTTCAGCTCCCAGAGTACCATAAGATTCATGAGGAGCTGACAGGGTAGGAGGACAGTTCTTGTTCTCAGAATAGTTTCAAACCCACAGCAAGGAAGGAGGTATCCATCACCTTAGTATCTCTTCCAGCTGCGTAAAGGGAATTTTTATGCAGTAGATAATCCAGTAGCTCTCAAACAAGGAGAAAGATCGAGATCCTGATAGGAATTTATGTGGAAAGCTCTCCTTTGAGGTGGTTTGTCCAGTACCAGGGTTGTGAGGGACATCCTAGTTAATTTTCTCAGCTCTATCTCCTGGTGTTCTGGGATGTCCCACCTCCTGTTACCCTGACTAATGGAGATCTGACTGTAGCACACTGGTGTTTGTCACAAGCAGAGCTGTAGTTTACTGTTGATATTGGGCTCGAGAGTGGGGACATTTGGGTATTATCAGCTTGGAGTCACCCAACAACCACCCAAAACTGTTTACAGTTGACATTTTCTGCTAGAAAGATTGTTTCCAGAAAATGCACTCACTATCAGAAGCATTCCCATGGAGGTCTGGTTAAACCCTTTGGTTCTTTGGGGTCACTGATATTGAAACGGAAGAATTTGAGACTTTTTTCTCCTCTCTCTCTTTTTTTTTTTTTTCTATTAAGGAAATTGAACCTGGTAATGTGTTAACAACATGTGTTAACATGTGTTAACAGCTCCTGGTATGCAGTCTTTCCCACCTAGATGAAAGTAGTGAAATCTGAGGATAAGACTAGGATCTGACTTGAACCATATTTCATGGTGTTAAAATTCAGGTTTTCATGTACAGCTTACTGTCATGGGGAGCTGGGTGAAGACTGTACTGCTTGTATGCTAAATTACCATGCTAATTTTAAGGCTGGAAGATTGTATGAAAAAAAAAGCATAATTTTTTCCAGAAATGTATTAAGCCTAGATTTTGGTTAATTTTGCACAGGTTATAATGCACCCCCTGAAACCTCGCATATCTACCGGAAAAGGTGTTATCTACATCTCTGTAATCTGGATCATGGCAACTTGTTTTTCCCTACCACATGCTATCTACCAAAAGCTCTTTACTTTTGAATACAGGTAAGGATGTGCTTTGCTTTCCTCCACAGTCTCCCTGGAGGCCAAACTCTGAGCAGTCATACTTTGGTATATTCTACTGAAAGCCTTGAGCGTATGTCAAGGTCAGCCAAACATGGACCTAAACTACAATTTTCATCCAATTCCTTTTGCAATGTCTGATATCCTGTCCTTTTTATTTTTAAATATTTTATCTTTATTCTGTCCCACTAACCACACAAAACAGTCTGTTGCGGTGTGCCTTCATGGGTTACCCCAGAACCCCGGTTTTCTCCCCTGAAGATTTCCTCCCAGGTGTATCAATCACTCCTCCTTTCCCCACCCTGACCCCTGCTGAGCACTGTCTGTCACTCCTGGCATTCCAGAAGTGTGTCAAGTGATTGGGCAGATCCAAAAGATGCCCTCCACCCCCAGGGGGCATTGGGCCATCCAGATGTCCTTTGTCCCTTGAGACCTCCTCTCCCGTACCTGGCTGGTGGGCTCCCTATCCCTTCCCCCCTCCCTTCCCCCAGGAAAAAGAGAGGGGAACCACCCAGTCCGGGCAGTTCTGATGGAGCAGTGACCGAATTCAGAGGCCTGCAGGGAGTTCTTTTGGAGCTGTTGCTACAATCAGAGGCCTGCGGGCCAGAATAAAAGCTCTGGAATAAACCCTCCATCAGAACCGACTCCTTTCCTTCACCCTAGCCTTAAAGGATTCTCCGACAGCGGGAAACCTGAGGAGCGGACCCTCTGTGAGAGGAAGCTCCATCCCGCCGCCACCTGAGCTCCGGCATGTCTGGGCTTGTCTCCATGCGCCCAGCTGCGACATCCAGCTAGCCAAAGGTGTCTCTGGGGTGAAACACCACAGATGCCGCCATTTGGTCCAGCAGCAGGGGCCAGACAAGCCAGGGCACGTCCCCTTCTCTATATTGGAGCCACCAATAACAGGCTAAGAAGTTAGAGGATCTGGCTTGACCCTTTACTTCTATACACTGGCATTTTATGTCATATACCAATCTGACCTGTTTGGTCAGACCAGAAATGGGAAATAAAGAACCCAACCTAACAACCAACCAAAAACCCACTAAAACCCAACAGGTTTTAATCTACTCTTTAGCCCTAGGAAAGTAGCTAAATCTGCCTCAGCTGTCAAGAGCTTTAGTATTTGGAAAGTGCTTTAATGAGGGAAAGGTCCTTAATATGTGCAGAGAATGTGGTCCTATTTGCCAAAGGACAGAAAATAAAAAACTGCTTATGTACAGCTGGAAATTTTGTAATTGATGAAATTCATAAAATTATCATAAGGTCATGAATGCCCATAAGAAATTATCACCACATTGCTCACTTGCTGCTCCATGGCTCAGATCCTCAAAAAGCAGAGCTCTGCTCAGCTGTGACATTTGTGAGATAAACACAGCATTTGCTTTCAGGGCCTGTGGCAGGAGCCTTCTCCCAGCTGCCCCCTTGTTTCTGATGTGCTTATCCCACTGTGCCTGGCCATATGTGCCTCTCATCCTGTCCCATCTCTCCCTATGCAGTGAGGATGTTACCCGCTGCCTGTGTCTGCCAGATTTCCCTGAGCCTGCTGACCTCTTTTGGAAGTACCTTGATTTAACAACCTTCATTTTGCTCTATGTCCTGCCCCTTGTGATCATCTCCGCTGCCTACATGACAGTGGCAAAGAAGCTCTGGCTGCGCAATGTCATCGGGGACGTCACCATTGAGCAGTACTTCGTCCTTCGCAAAAAGAATAAGAAGACCATCAAGATGCTGATGCTCGTTGTCATCCTCTTCGCAGTTTGCTGGTTCCCCTTGAATTGCTACGTCGTCCTCCTCTCCAGCCAGACCATCCACACCAACAATGCCCTGTACTTCGCCTTCCACTGGATTGCAATGAGCAGCACCTGCTACAACCCTTTCATCTACTGCTGGCTCAATGACAGCTTCAGATCGGAACTAAAGGCTTTGCTCAACATGTGCAGAAAACCCCCCAGGCCCACAGAGCAGAGGCTTCCCTCCATAGTCCCACCCTATCAACTGGCTTGGCCAGAAAATGGCAACTTCAAGAGGTTGCAGGCCTCCCATGTCCTTCCACCATCCTCCACCACCCAGTCAGGAAAGACAGATATCTCTGCAGTTGAGCCAATAGTGGCTGTGAGCTAAAAGGTGGCCTTGGACTGCACATTTAGATTTGGCAAGAGCTAAAATGGTGGGAAAATGTGGAGCCCTGGCCACCAACAGGTGATAAAACCAAGAAGCAGGTTCTGCAGGAGGCAGTATAAAAGAGCTGCATGTTTGGTGCAGGCTGATGGCAATGGTGAGGAGACCCTAGAGGGGAGAAAGTAAACTCTTCCCAGGAAGGAACTTTTGTCTTTGTCAAGGTGACTTTGGACTGACTTGCAGGATGGGGTTCTCTGCATGTGTGTTACTGTTACCTGCATGACTAAGCCTTTTTAGAACTAGGACTCTGGGTGTGTTTTGCTGGTATTTAAACAACAGTCTCACCACATCAGGTCTCCCTTCCCCTTTCCTGAGTGTCCTCATAGCAACATGGAAATGGTTGAGGTGTAGACCTTTAGGTTGCTATCTGAGATCCAGTGCAACTGGGTAGGAAAGCATTCTTTCTGAACTGGGGTCTGAAAAGTCAAGACCTGTTCAGAATGAATGAACAGATCTATTCAATACATCTTTTTTTTCTATTTTGTTTGTTTGTTTGTTTGTTTGTTTTGTTTTTGTTTTGTTTTTGTTTTTGTGTGTGTGTGTGTGTTAATACGCTTAGAGAAGTGGAGGAAATTATAGACATAGATAAATAGGAGTCTCTTACATTGCAGGCACTTTTTCTAAGATAGATTTGAAGAAAAGTGGATGCCTATTCTTCAAGATGTTTTTTCTTCAAATAGATAACTAAACCCAAAAAACATACCAAAAGTTGGACATGCCTTTCACAGTTGGAGAATGGAAGAATGGATAATTAAGTGCTACTGTGGGTTTGGACTAGAACCTTTTATCAAAACATCTTTGCATCATTGTCAAGTTGCAGCTAAAGGATCACACAGTTTGACGGTGTAACTTGCCTTTGAATGTTGCTCTCTTAGCCTGTAAAGCACCTGTGTACTGGTCACTTCAGACATTTAGGACATTTCATTCCAGCTAAGAAGTTGGAATGAACTAAGTTAGCTCTCTGGAATCAGTTCATAAATTAACTGCTTTGAGAGAAGAGATGGTATCTCTGATAGCAAGTAATAATAATGGAGCATTTGTCTGCAAATTATCCTCTGGCGATTGTACAATTTTGGTGCATTTAAGGATAACAGAGATGTGCCCTATTTGGAGTGGCTAAGAAAATTCATGAGTGCAACTGTCTGAAGTAGATTTCAGAACTTAATGTTCTTAGCAGGAGAAAATATGGGTTTGAATAATAAAAAAATGGTGTATGGGTATTCTCAGTTCAGTCAGAGAGAAAGAGAGAGGTTTTCTAACCAAGCAAGAGCCTGGGAAACAGCTGGGAAAGAATGTAAATAATTCACTATCTCTCTCTTTTGTTCACATTGTTTACAAGATAGGTTCTGCTACTGTGCATCATTCACTGCACACCAATGGTGTGAGATGTTTTTACTTTAAGATCAATGAAATTAGTCCGCATGATGTTCTCTATATATAGGGCGGTGCATTTGAAATAAATCAGTTCATTTCTTGCCTTCTGAATTGGAGTCATTCTGTCCCGTCCTGCCTCAATGGCAAAAATGGTGTTCCAAAAACTGTACCTTATATTGCACAGAAAAACAATACCTCCTTGTGCTGTGGAAATTAGCTTGAACATCACACCAGGGTGACCCATTCCACATTTAACTTGCAGCATCCAGCAGTGAAGTGAGAAAAATTTTATTATAAATGAAAAACAGTGAAGCTGTTTTTCTCAGTGTCCTGTAATAAACTTACAGTTCTGCCATAATTTTAAGCCTTGTGCAGAGTTTTCACACCTCAGTATTTAAAGATACTGAAATATCTACCACTCCTTGCAGCTAACCTGCCCTTGCACAAGTGGTTATTAGCCTCTTACTGTGAATCCAGTGCTATTTTACTGCCCTTTATCAATGCCCCTGGAGTCAGAATATTTTGTATCACTGATCTGCAGAGTCAAATCTTTCCTCCTGCCTTCTTAGATCCCTTATACCAAGTCCCATTTCCTCCCTCAACACTTGCAACACATCAGCCCTGAATTGTTCCAGGAGTTGAACTGGATGATCATTGTAGATCCCTTGCATATGAACTATTCTATTCTATTCTATTCTATTCTATTCTATTCTATTCTATTCTATTCTATTCTATTCTATTCTATTCTATTCTATTCTATTCTATTCTATTCTAAATTTCCCAATTGTGCAGAGCTTGTGAACCATGCTCCCCATTCCAGTGGCATCAGAATCCAGCACTTTACTAGCAAATAAATCTCTGAGAGTGCTGAGTACCTCAGTAAGATGTTCTTCCTGAAGCTGAAAGAAACATCTTAAAATTCACCATTTTTGAGTGCAGCTGTCATCCTGCTATATATGAAGAACACGGCTGTAACTCCAGTAGACAAAATCCTCAAATGCCATCTCAAATGCTGCTGGTGGGTCTAAGTGAGGCTCCTGCAGTTGCAGCTCTGGATCCTGCACCCATGCGCTGGCTGGCAAACCTTTCTCCTCCAGGCTGTGCTCAATCCTGAATCAGGGCTCAAGGGGCAGGATGCAAGAAGTTGAAGCTGTTTGATTTAAATCAAGGGAACAGGAAGGATGGACTGGATAAAAGGAAAAGAAGAGATAGATTGGACAGTGAACTTCAGGAGCCTGTCCAGGAATGAACAGTGGCTGGTGGCCAGCAGAAGTACAAGTCTCAGAGAGACTTGGACAGCGTGGAAGAGGGGGACATGATTAAAGCCCTAGAAATTATGTCCTTGAAAACTGTGTATCATACACTGTGTGTGCTACAATGTGCTTAATGTGGTACAGTGTGATTTCTAATAATTAGCTATTTTTCATTTCCTTCATGTCTGATTTAGGATTCTGGACAGACATCTGGCATTCACCAGTGCTGCTGAAATCAGTGGGGGTTGTGTTCTGCGCATACAAAGTGCAGTATGATGCAAAATACTCCAAAATATTATGCTCTGGGCAATTTAACTTGGCCATCCAGTCTTCATGGGTATTTTTCCATTCTATCCTATCTCTCTTGCAGTCCAGAGGGTTCTAATGCAGCCATTGGTGCATGAACTGAATTCAGATGCCATCTCGGTGGGTGTGAAGGGAGGATCTGAGTGTTGATAAAATAAGAAAGTATACTGGGTGATTATCTTCAATTTTCCATTTAGTGTGTGTTTGCCTGCTGTAGCTGGAATTTTTGATACCTTTTGAATTTGGGAGGTGTTGCACATGGCACTGAACAGCTGTTCATTGCAAGAGATCTGCATAGCCCAAGAACAGGTGTTGTATGTCTTTTCCTAGTGTTTTATTCATTTTCTCTGTGTAGAAAGATGCAGAGACCTCGCAAGGGACCAAATACGATGTATTTGCAGCTTGTGCTATTCTGAACAGTGCTCAGGGGAAAACAAATCCTTGAAACCACCTCTTGCTTTTACACATAAAGGGAGGACAATTCTTCTAAGCACACTGAGATCATGCAAGGAAAAGATGACAAATTTCTCCTGCACAGAAGAAAGGAACTTCAGCTTTGTTTGGTGTTGTTTCTGACTGCAGGGCAGCCCACCTCTTCTCCTGTCAGTGAGGGATGAATTTCTTCTCTCAGCTGATAGAGATGAAAAGGCAGCTGTTTAAAAGATAGCAATGTCTGTAACTCCAGGAATAGTAATTCCATTGTCTCTCTGGCATTTTCAAAGGATATCAGACAGCATCTCTAAACTAGCTTTATTTACTTCCACCCTTCTTATAGAAAAAGTGCTGGGAGATTCCAGAGGCTTCAAAATCAGAGTTTTCTGAGAAGCATAAACCTCTAATTTCTTTAATGAATATATTAAGTAGCTATGACTAGCTGTTACAAACATGGATTTTATCTCTGGCAGGCACTGATCTCTTCTCTTTGGTGATCAGTGACAGGACATGAGGGAATGGCATGAAGCTGAGTCTGGGGTAGTTTAGACTGGATATTAGGAAAAGGTTCTTCACCCAGAGGGTGGCTGGGCACTGGAACAGGCTCCCCAGGGACGTGGTCACAGCACCGAGCCTGACAGAGTTCAAGGAGCATTTGGACAACACTATCAGGCACAGAGTGTGATTCTTGGAATGTCCTGTGCAGGTCCAGAATGATCCTGATGGGTCCCTTCCAACTCAGGATATCTTATGAATATTTTATTATGTGGAGTCTTAAATATTTCCATATTAAATGTGAAACTTCAAGACGTATTTTGATGCAGTTTGGGTAGATCACGATTAAAACAGTCTGGCTATGAACTGCATAGAAGTCATGAATGGATCGCTCTACCAGACCATGATATCATTGCCAGCTACAGACTTGTCTGCTTGTTCCAAATTTCAGGCTACAATTGTGCACTGAAGCTACTGAGTAGGGAGCTTATGCTGGACTTAGCAATGGCTGCATGAAGCTGTAGAGCTCTTGGATGTGAACAGATACATCTGCACAGCACAGAGCCATGACCCATGTGTGCACTTAGTA
The DNA here is from genome assembly GCF_026979565.1 of Vidua chalybeata. Taxonomy (NCBI): domain Eukaryota; kingdom Metazoa; phylum Chordata; class Aves; order Passeriformes; family Viduidae; genus Vidua; species Vidua chalybeata. The sequence goes on along the minus strand of NC_071531.1, from coordinate 82,625,760 downwards.
GTTTCAAGAGCTCCAGGGACATCTTAGTCCTCTAAGTAGACTGACCTAGAAACTGCATGTGGACACCCAGAGAGAGCTTTAGAATAGCAGTTTCCCATGAGACTGAGAATAACTACTATCCACATCTGCCTTATTCAAAAAGCTCTTGAGTGCTGGTGAGGGCACAGCCAGGTCCCTGCTGACACAGTCTGCCAGCCTTGTGTGGAAGCCAGTGGGCTGTGAACACTTTGCACCCATGAAGGCATCTACACCACCTAACAGCTCTTGGAGGCTTGGCTGGGAGTGCCATGCCTTCCCACAGCCTTGGTGTCCAGTGCTGGTGGCTGGTGGCTTGCTTATTCCTGATCTTCCTTGTGCCACCGAAAGGGAATGAGGATGGGATTCTCCTCTGCTGTCCCCATCCTGCACAGCCCAACAGAAGGGCAGCTCCTGCTCCTTCCTGGGAGGGGCACAGTGGGGCTGGGAGAAGGTCTGGACTGGCATTAAAGAAACAGGGAAATTCTTTGGTCCATCCTTTTTTCTTCTGGGTACAATGTCCCCTATAGCCTGTCCTCTGCTTGCAAGTTTGGAGGGATTTCTGAGTCATGGTGGTGTGATGAAACTTCCCACCTCTTGCCTTAGGCTCAAAGCCATTTAATGATAGAGAGGCAGAGTTGAATCCAGTCATCATCACAATGTCCTGACCAGGAAAAAATTTGCCTTTATCTACAAAACAAATCAGTGCCTCCTGGCCAACTGCCACAGTTTGTAAACTGAGTGTGGATTATCCCTTTGGCCACTTTGGGTTAGCTGTTCGGGCCATGTCTCCTGCCAGCTTCTTGTGCACCTGCTCTTTGGCAGAGCTTGGGGAACTGAGAAGTCCTTGGCTTAGGATAAGCACTGATCAGCAACAACCAAAACATCAGTGTGTCATCAACATTATTTTCATACTGAGTCCAAAACATGGCATTGTGCCAGCTACTAAGAAAAAATAACTGTATCCCAGATGAAACCAGGGCACCAATTAAATAACTGGAGGTCTAACAAATGATTCCTGGCTCTAAGGTGTCAGCTTACTTATTTCCACACCATGTAGGGTTAGGTCCATCCAGAGCAGATATGTGGTGGTACAAGTGCTTGACTTTTAGCTCCTGAGGTCACAGGGATATGAGGATTTTAAGACATAGTTACATTTTTGGTAGGCTTTTTTCAGTTAAAAACACTATGATGTGACAGGTCTGTCAGAGGTCACCAGTTTTTAATAATATGAAGATAAGGGCACATATCAGATGTTCTAAAAGCACATCATCAGCCTCTGAAGGTACAAAACTTGGTGGGCTATGTTGGAGGGATATGTAGGGTGGTGATAACCAAATTGTTATGGTCTCATCCCTAGTGATTTTTGGAAGTTGCTCTAGAAGTGAACTATTTGCCCAGAATTTGTCTTGAAGAAGTCCTGAGACAGGGCTCAGGAATGATCTGACACTTGAACAAGGAGGACGGCAAGGACCAAACCCTTGAGCTTCATCCCTGGCATTCCTGTTCAGCAGTACAAACACATTCCAAGACAAGCAGACAGTAACTTTAGACTCTGTTCCTCATCCTGCAGCTCAGATTCCCAGCAGAGAGGCCTTGTTCTGAGCTGTGCAGCAGCACATATTTCTCTCATCCCAACTGAGCTCAGATAAGAGGGAAAAAGCAAACAAAGCCCCCAGTTCCCCTGTTGCTGGATGGGAGATTTCACTGCTGTTGGTTTAGGTACATGAAGTTTGTAAGTGCACAAGAGCCAAAGCAATTCAAAGGTAGCACAAGCAGAGTGAGACCATGCTGTTTTCATCCCTGGACTGCTTACCCATCCAGATGCCTTCAAAGGCACCTAGCCCTTTCCCTGGACTCTGTGGGGAACTGAGAATCTGACTTAAGGGGACTGACTAACTCAGCAGCCCCTGGGCTGGGTGGGAGTTTATTTGTAGGCCAGGAATGTTGTTTGCATGAAGGTGTTTGGTTAATCTCAATGATTATAAAAAGTTTGAGATGATTCACGTCAAAGAATCTGAAGACTCACAACAAAGAATCTGAAAAAACAAAAGAAAATATGCCATTTTTTTCTACCTTAAAAGATTAAATAGTGTTATATTCTGAGTTCTTTGTTGCAGTCCTTCAGGGGAGGGTTGATAACATGACATGAACCAAATAGATGTTTGAATACTTAATGATATAAAGCCATAGTATTTTCATTACATTGTGTCACTTCAGAAATATACTTTTCAAAATGTATAATAGAAGTAATTACTTTTTTCTCATTATGCTAGTAATTTAGTATATTAAATCAAATATTCCATTATGAGGAAAGCAGTCTTCTGGAGCTTCTGGCCACACAGCCTGCATGACAGAAACACACTAACTGCCCCTTATCTACAGCTAGGTTTTCATTTGTGCCACTCTCAAGTGGTCTATGCAAAGTGGTGCTCAAAGAAAAGATTTCTGAGAAAGTTTATTCCCAAGACACAGCTTTGATTCTTCCCCACTTCTGTGACAGATTCACCTGTGCCTGTAGTGGGGGTTAAATCCCTCTCACCACCTCCATCTTCAGAAAACCACTCACGACCCTATTTCTGTCTTTCTGTTCACTAAGTGCAGTCAGGACATCCTTTATTAATGGGGCTCTACGCTTAGGCACTAAACTAGTAATCAAAGCTGCTATTAAAACATCCACTGTTCCCAATAAGGAAAAGAAAATTGACCTAAAATATATCTTTGTTCTAAAAATGACTGACAACATCTAGAGGCAGAAAAACAGTGGGGTACAGCTGCTTTTAGAGGCACACCATCTGCTAATGGAATTAACATTTTTACTTGTTCTCTGCAGTTTAAATCACAAGTTTTAAATCTCACAAGAGCTACTGTAAGGCAAAGCATGTCCAGAGGAACTAACTGCAACTCTCCTGCATTTAAAGGATTATTAATACCCAAGTGGTGGAGAGAGAAAGGGCAAGAAGGAATGGCATGAACCAAATCTGAACCTTGACATAGTCATTTTACTTTCTGGAATATTTAGAAGAGGAATATTTAAAAGAATATAGTGGTGAAGGGGCTGGAGATGGACTCTTTTCCATAAGGCCTAAACTGGCATTCAGCCTATCTTTTGAAAATGGCAAAACAGCAGGAGCAGTGCCACTAAACCATAAGTAGAACTGAGCTGGGCAGTTCAGAAACACATCTTAAAACAGGAAGATACAGCTGAAAAGTATGTGCTGACACTGTGGCCAATTTTTAGATAGCAAATTACATAGTGGATATGCTATTTATCATGTGCTGACATTTTCTGTTGCTCTGACAATTTTATGAGAACAAAATAAAAAGAGCAGAATTACAACCACTGTCCAAAATGTTTCTCAGGGTTTAGCATCAGACCACATGCATTTGCACCATGGTAACATGTGACTGTTCCTGGAACATTCAGACCCTTATGCTGTTGTAGTTCACAAAATTTATTTTATTTTAATAACCAAGGAGGATTGATAGTCATTTTATTGAGCACTTTAGAAGACAATAACAGATTCACTGCAGCAAGTCATATTTTTAAATACAAAAGGGGAATTAGTAAAAAGTTAGGTACACATCCAGCATGAAACATGAACATGTGGATTTCAGAAGCTTTGAATTCTAAAGAGTGAGAACTCTACCTACATCAAACAGTTCAAACACATCCACATCACAAGATCTTAGTATTGCACTATAGCTCCTTGTCCAAGACATACAATGCACAACGTGCACCTGCATACAAAGGACCATCAGCAACACATCAGCATAGCCAGACAGAATCTAGGAAAGGTCAAAGGGATCGTAGGCTTGGTGGCAGAAGTATGGCAGTAAAATTCAGCAGTGTGGACCACCAGTGTGCAACATAAGCCCTGTTTTGTCCTGGTAATGCAAGACGCATTGCAGGATTGCAGCTGTGCTGCTGTCCTGGGCAGAGGTAGCATAAAACTATGGCTTTAAAGACTTCTTTTAAAATAAGGCTTGCCTTAGTTGAAAGACATAAGAAAATGGAAGAGTTCTTGTAATACTAGCCCTAAGTGTAGCAGAGCAGCACTTTCAGATCCACTTGCTCACAGCAGCTGCTGAATTCAAATATGGACACAATCTCTGAAATCTGCTGCAGCACATAAAGAGTTCTGTGCAAAAACGGTAACACCAATTACTTGTGTTTGTTCCTCGTCCACAACCATATGGAGAAAGCTAGCAGACGAGAGCAAAAAGTGTGTAACACTAAGGAACTGGAAATTGGAAGTCCTACCTAGCTATAAAAGAAGTCCTTCTTCGTTTAAAAAGCCAACTTGGAAGAGGTGACAGGTAAGTCATTTCACTTTCATGGACAAGTCAGTATATCACAGGCGTGAAAGATATACACTGCCACTGTGGTGCTTCACTCTCCCCACCCACCTCACCTTGCATCTAATATTTCAAGACAAAGGTCATTTTAATACTCAGTGAAGGTTGAGGTCTTGGGCAGAAGGGACAACATTAATGCTGAATTCTACTCTCCCCATATGGTCTGATAACAAACTTATGTACAAGCACTCCCCCTTATTTTGTCTGTTCCAATACACTTAAGCATCTTTAATTAAAATACAGTCACAATGTGTGGGGGGGGGAGAACAACCTTTCATAGTATTTACATCTACTTCACCTTGGCTGTTGGGTGCTTGGCTCTGCTGAGGTATTTGGGTGCTACTTTAATACAAGTTAGTTTGTATTCTCAAGTGTGGTTTGGAAAACAGAACAACTAATATTGCATTTGATACTACAAACACGTTGAGAAAAATTCTACACGTAAAAACATTACAAAACAATTTTGACAAACCATTACAAAAATAGAACAAATTTCATTGATCTTCAGTCTAAGACTCCAAGGTGGATTTATTAGACATTTAAGACCAAAACAACTGAGGGATAGAAATTAAACCAACACTTAGCTTACACATCATTACATTTTAAAAAAACATTGTTAAGACATTATCAATTTATTAATACATAGAAAATTCAGAATCCCTAGTATTTACAGTACCTTCTTAACACTAAAACTGCTTGTAGTCTCTTTTCCACCAGTGTCAAGCACTTAATCCCAGACATCAGTGTTGGGATGACTAACCGAGACATCTCAGGCTGAACAGAGTAACCTCTATTTTTCCCATGAAGACACAGCCAGTATCAGTGGCAGCCACCATTCAGGACATGTTAACCAGATTCATTATAAAACCCCAACCCAGCCCCCCTTTTCCAGGTCAGAGAGCCCAAAGTTACCTTACTTAAACCCCAGAACTGAGATGGCCACTGCTGCAGAGCAACACTTCAGAATGCAATGTGGCCATATCTTTTTGCTGCCTGCAGGGTTACGTTCCCATCCCTGTCCAGCATGCAGTGAGCTCTGTCCAGCTGCCAGTTTCAACTGCATTCAAGGCCTAGCACTTATTACTCATGACAGAATTGTTTTGTTCGTGTTCCTCCTTGTGTCTGGTTTGATTTTTTTAATAAATAACGGAAGCACACAAGATGCCTTTTCAGGCACATGACTCCTGATTATTATACACCAAAAAGTCTGTAAACCAGTTTGGCCTCTGGGGAACTGTCAGGCGATTGAGAACGTTGCATTCAAAGAGCAGCACCTTGCGCTGAGCGCAGCGGAGGCAGAGGAGGAGCCTTCCCACAGCACGTGCTCCTGGCTCCTGCAGCTGGGAAGCATCAGCACGAAGAATCTATAAGTCTTTGGCGAAGTCTCTTGTCTTCTCTCGTATTCACATTGCCACTTGCATCACGGTCTGTCAGAACTGAAGAGAAGGCGAAGTTTTAGAAGAGAAAGGGCCCTCAAACCACTCGACAGCTTCTGGCGCACAAAGGAACTGCCACCACGCCCGCGCTGCACTGCTGGCTGTCCTGTGCTGCCTCCACTGTCCCCACGCCCAGCACCAGCGTGCCCTGCACATCGCTCTGCCAGAGCCAGCATGTACCACTGGCTTGTTAACACAGCCCCTAATAACAACATGCTGACACCACAAGGGACAGAGGAAGAGATGATGAGCTGTGGGTGAAGCTTTGCTGATGAGTGTAGAGCCTGCAGCTGTCCCCAGGCAGAAGGAGAGGGGCTGCACCAGCCCGAGCTGGTTACAAACACAGCAGCTTCTTTTTGCAATCCATTTTAACAGAGCTTCAAGCATTAACTTGTTCTAATCTAGACAAAGATAGATCTTTGAAGTGTTTTCGTGAGGTAAAAACAATCTCAAAAATTCTGCTTTCAAATAAAAATTAGTCAGATTTTCTATCAACTTTTTCAGCTCCTTGAGCCCAGATCTACACTTAGGCTCTTATATTTTGCTTCCAAACCACCTGTCATTTCAAAAATGGACAGATTTGAAAGGAAAGCTATATGCTGTCTGAATTATTCCAAGGTGCTGCACAAGAGCTGGCTGCCAAATGGGTTTCTTCTGGTTCAAAAAGAATTCTGCTTGTTTGTTCTGAATTCTGTTGTATAAATTGATTTCTCCAAGTCTCAGACTACCACAACTGCTTGACTCAAGTACAGAGGAACAGCTAACCCCTTGGGTACTGATGCTTCTTTTTTATTAATTACAGGGCATAGCTTTCTGAAAAGAAAATACATTTATTCTTTTCCTACCTTTGAAACAGCTCTTTAACTTTCCCTCAGCATTGTGCTCACATACTCAGGTAAGTTTCTAAATGTTTTAAAGCATCATCACTTTTGGTTTATACCTCTCCCTGGATATTTGGCTTCTCTAATTCTGCACTTGAGGAAGGAACTGGTTTCACAATTAAGATATGCCACATTTTTTAGGACAGAATCCTGGACTGTATCATATATGAGTGATTGCTCAAGCTGACCATGTCTGCAGACTGATGGGATATCCAGAGAACGGTTGCACCGATCCAGATTGACTTGGACCATTTTGATAAAAATCTCTTTACAGTCAATCTTTCTTGCTGTCTATGAAAGCGGGAACAGGAGCATGTTCACTGATCCCAGTCCCACTTCCCTTCTTTTGTCATTTCCTGTTCCTCTGCCAGCAGCATTTCTGAGCATCAGACTTATTTTTATATTCACCCATGACTTCTGCCAAAGCCTGAATAGAAGCAGAAGCAGCAGTTACTACACTTTGGAGCCAGTTTCTGAAGAAAAGTCCTGAAACCACCAGCTTTCTCACTGAAGCTGCTTCAAGCACAACCCACCCTGGAGCTCTCCTACTGCGCAGGGGGTCTTAGGCAGTTAAAGTTCAAACAGCTCAAGCCTGGTAGTGCCAGAGCAGAGATGTCAGCAAGGACCACCAACCCAACAAGCAATCCAGGGTTTAGTTGTGCCACAGACACCACCACAGTCTTCTGAGGTTACAGTACTTACACAGCAGGCAACATAGCAAGGACTGAGGAGGTCCATTATCTTACAGAAGATATTAATAAGCTTTTTGTAGGAATGTATATCTAGATCAGCTTACCTTGCAACTCTGTTGCATCTTTTCCCAGCTCTTCTGTAGTCGCTTCTTCAGGCTTCTCCAACTCAGCAGTCCCTGGCTTCCCATCTATAGTATCAGTCTTAATAGTACCAAGGTTTGCCAAAAGCTGCATGACATCAAACTTCTCGGAAACTGCAATGTTCTCCAGCACTTTAAGGCATTTAAATGATTTAAGTTCACTCACGTTTTCCTCAAGAAAGAGGAGGTAAAGGCTTAAGTCATCAAAATGCTTTGACTTAAGTTTCAGAACATCGAAAGTTGGCAAGATTTCATACACTTTGAGAACACCTGAATTCCACCTCCATGGAACAAACATTGCATACACTACCAGGGGCATTACCATCAGATAAACGATCAAGTTAATATAGCTGAGTACCTTGAAGACACCAACAGCAATAAGTTTGCACTGAACCACTTCTGGAACAGTTGTGTCATTCTTAAGGATCCCAGTTTTGATAGTGCACAGAAACTCATCGCTTAGAGAGGAGAGACTAATGTAGTAGCCCAGATAGAGGCATGCAATGAAAATAATTACTAGTGTGAGCAAACGGCACGTAATGTATTTAATTATTAAGCACTTGGAATTCTTTTTAGTCTTCAGGTACTGCTCCACAATTGGGTATTTAAAGTAGCTTTCAGATATTTCCCACAAACTGAAAAGGAGAGAAAAAAAACCTGTCAAATCATATAGATCAGATGCTGCAACATTCACCTACCCCAAATATCAACAAAACCCAGTACTCTAAATGAGATAAAAGATTGCAAACCTTCTTAAAATCATAGGATCACAATATGGTTTGCATTAGAAGGGTTCTTTAAACATCATCTATTTCCAACTAATCCCTGTGCTCTGCCATGGACAGGGACACCTTCCACTAGACCATGTTGCTCAAAGCCCCATCTAACCTGGCCCTGAGCACTTTGAGAGATAGGACATTCACAACTTTCCTGGGCAACTTGTGCCAGCCTCACCATCCTCACAGGGAAGAATTTTTTCCTAATGCCTAATCTCAACCTGCTTTATTTCAGTTTAAAGCCATTCCTCCTTATCCTTTCACTACATGCCCCTCTAAAAGCCTCTCCTCCAGATTTTTTGCACATCCCGTTTAGGTACTGGAAGGTGCCTTAAGGTCTCCCTGAACTCTTCTCTTCTTCAGGCTGAACAACCCCAGCTTTCCCGGCCTGGGTCTGTAGGAGAGGTGTTCCATCCCTCTAATAATCTTGATAATACTCCTCTGGACCCACTCCAACATGTTCACACCCTCTTACTGAGGTAAATCAAGGGTATTTAGTATTTCTTATTTTTTTATTGAAGTCAACAGAAAACCAATAGAATAGCAGATAAATGAAAAATAGCAACACTCTCAATACAGAAAAGTCGCTTAAGAAACAAAAGAGTTCCAACACTGGAAAATGGGAAAAAAAGTCCAGCCCTCATGGCAACAAAATATTTTTGTTCTTTTCTAGTACAAAACAGGGTGCAGTAAGCAAATCCATGCAGAAAAGCAAACTCTCCAAGCACTTGTTCAATAATAGAACACTAGAAAGCTTTTTACTTGCCAAGACCTAACTCCACATTTCAAAAAGACCTAAGACTGCTACACTACTTGCAACCCCACATACAGAGAGAAACAGATATCCTTGACCTACAAGGAAGCAGGAACTGGATCTGGTTGGAACAGTGTACCAACTTGATCAGAAGGGGAGGGGGTCGCTTTTGTGGGTTTTGATGTTTGGTTTTTTTAATAATTTTTTGGATCAGAAGCTTTGCAGACCTAGATCTTAAAGAATAGGAGATGACAAGTAACTTGACATTGTACAAGAACATTGAGAACTGAGGACTGAAGTATCTCTTTTTTTACACTGTGGTGGGCAAAACTACTTAACAGCTACTGCAACTAAAGAAATCAGAACATCTCAGGTAAAAAGTAATCTGAAGAGCTCATTACATGTTTCCTTTGAAAAAAGAAAATTACAAACTCTAGCTCCAAGGGCCAAAGTAATAATTTCAGATATCTTCTTTTTTTTTAACCAAATTTAAAATTGTGTCAGGTCACCATTCAAACCTTTGCAATAAATATCTAAGTGGGTACAGATGTCACATCTGTTACGAACTTGAAGAGCAGAGAAAGCCAAGCCCCAGCATCTTACCTCTGTGTCAAGTTCTCATTAGCAGCTGGAATCAAGTCAGTAGGGTCCCTGGGGTCTCCACTTCGAATGCTATTAGCAGCTTTGATTGCCCTGTTATAGGCTTTGTCAAGTTCTTCCATAATAAATTTCAGGTCTGAGGAAAGGTGAGGTGCTGCAGTGAAGCGCCAGAACAAACATGGTAGATACAGCAGGATAGCAACAAGCAGAAGGATGTATGGGAAGAACTGCAGGGGGAAAAAAACTATGATTAGTCTTCACCTGCATAAGTAATAAGTCAGCCTGTCACCATTGTTCCCCATAAGCATTATGCTTCCTAGAGGCCTATTAAAACCCTATAATTTTATTTAAATCCTTGTAATAAAACACAATTTTGTGATTATTTGGGATATGCAGGGAAGCAAAATCTCTTTTCAGACAGCTCCAGTAACTTTGCTGCTGCTTAGAGCTTTCCCCCACCGAAGGAAAAAAAAAGCATGTAGAATAAAGGTGCCATCCTGATAACATTCTCAATCCTGATAACAATTTCTGCATGTTCAGAACCACCAGAGCTGATATGGAGAAATACAGCATATACCTGGGGGAAAAACAAATAGCACAGCAAAGCAGCTATCAGAGGGGCTGACTGAAAGAAGAACACAGCATCACCTAACTCTCCCTCTCCGATGTGTCACCACTGCTCATAGCAACTAAAACTCCAAATACCAGCAAAATCTCTCCCGCTTTCCATTAGCTGTCAGGAGGTTAATGAATAGAGCTGCTACAGTACTGCCTCTGCCTGCAAACACACTCAGAGTGCATGACATTCAGTGACTGTAAAGGTAGTAAGTGTGGCGGCTGTAATGCTTCAGGGTATTTAAATATTTTCAGATAACACCTAAATGGAAACCAACACACAGCATCAGAGTGGTCTGGTAATGCAGCACTGAGAAGTCAGCCCTTACATGGTCACAACTGCTTAGGGAAAGGGCTGAAGCAGGTATAAAATACAAGTCTGAAGTTTCTCCATCTTTCTTCTATTCATCAACAAGTAGTTTTTGTCATGCAATTTTAACTCTAATTCCTCCCAGCTGCAGGAAAGATGGTGTTTCTATGTAGTCTGACATTATATTCGAAGCATAAAATCATACATAACATTACCCTTACAGAGACATGATGTAAGACAAGCAGTTTGTTAATGAAATGTACTGCAAATTCAGCCAACCTCTAATTCATTACATTCAGCTTTTGGTAGTAAGCAAACTCAAATCTAGCATCAGTTCCTAAGGAACTTTAAGTTAGTTGAACAAATATGAAACAGATGTAAGACATCACAAGTGTTACAACCATGTGCCCATGTACATTCATTGGCAAAGCTAGAGGAGATTTTCAGAGGAAGCTTGAACTGAAGTCATTAATCACTGCAAGTGGAAAAGCTACACGTACATTTGTAGGTATTTAACAAGATGAAAATCTGGACCTAATATAACTATGTTAACTTGTGTTTGCATTAATCAAGAGAGATTAAAGTTTTGCATGCACAAAGTAATTTGATGTTATGGAACATTTATTCAGGAAAATTACTTCTAATATCACCTACCATTAAAGCAAAATCCTGTGTTATTATTGGCAGTAGGAATGCATATGATGCATTAGACCTTAAACGACTGACTTCCCCTACCCACAGCAGCCCATAAAAACTGTGCAGAGCTCTGCCCTCACTATTGCCTCTCCCTCCTGTTTGCATACAACAGGTAACATCAGATCATCTTCCTTCTCCCAGGTGTAGACTTTCCAATTGAGATGTAAAGCTCTGACATGTCCAATGTATTTTGGACATCTCATCATCAACACAAGGATTTGGTCTTCTTATTTATCACTATGGACAATGCCACCAGGTCTGAGTCCTGATGCCTTGGTTTACCCAAAACTTCATAGTTTCATTTCCAGGCTCTATCAGTCCTCTGAATTCTGTATTACATAGAAATAGAAATGATCTGTCTTTGAACCTATCTTATACTTATCTAAGCTCCTCAACACATTTTCCATAGGTCTTAACAAATGCTTAAGATTGCCTGTATAGCTGCAAAGCCTGTTGGACTTCACTTACACCTATGTCATACACCTCTGAGCCACCTTCCACTGGTGCCAGGTGGGGAAAGAAACAACAAAGGCACACCTGATTTAGTAATGAGCAACTAAAATGCCTTACATTGGTTTACACTGCTTGGATTTAGTACTCACTCACTTCAGATTACACAGGCATAAGAAGATTTATTAATTCCCTTTCTGACCCTCAAAACTGGAAATGCCATCACCAGTATCCCATATAATCCTAGAGATCTCTTTATCCCAAGTATTACAAAGACATGTGGTAAGAACCAAGATAGTTTTCACACTGAAGTCACAGCCCCAAACCTCCACTGTTTCAGTATCCACTTCTTCCTTTATAACTTAAAAGAATTCTGCACTTGAGTAGCACATTGGCACCAGCCCTCTTGCTCTGTCCCAGATGTCCTCCAATGTCCCCCTCTAGCCTGCCCACATTAGACTGCTGCCTTAAAAAAACCAGCCTATGCCATCTTGCCTTGCACCTCCTCCTCTCCCCAACTCCTTCACCACTGCCTCCTCACCTAGAAGCAGCACACTGCTGGGGAAAAGGCACATTTGCTATGCATTTGCTGGGCTTCCTCTTGCCAGGCTCTCATCACTCCCAAAGCTGCAGCTTGTGGCAACATAAGTGAACTCTATGCAACTCTTTTCTGAATAGTCTCAAAATCAGAGCAGTACATGATCATTAGTACAGCTCTTTTTGTTTGCAAACTAAAGTCTGCATTTGTCATCTTTTCCACAGCACCGGATTCACAATTCCACCCTTCTCAGATCCTGACTTTTTTAAAAATGAGATACACTTGTTCCATTTGTTAGGCTTAGATAACCAGCAAATTGTTTTGCATCATTAAAATTTAAGGTAATGAATGACAGGCAGAAGTGAAAATGCGAAGTCATCTGGCATGAGTCCTAGGTTTCAGAGCAATAGACTTGGGTTGTCCAGCTCATCTGACTACATTTGACAGTGAAACATAATGACTTCCCATTTTAAGAAGAGGACTCTGTGGTATTTGTGCAGACAACCACGTCATCAGCCTTTCTTTTATGGTTTATGGCTTTATGGTTTATTTGCTCCCAAGGCGCCGAATATGCAAGGAATACAGCCCTTCAGTCTTGGGTAGTTTGAGCATTGAAGTAGAAGGAAGTGTCACTGATCCCAAGAACTGTATGGTCAAAGGTATGCCAGAGAAAGATACTGGCCCAGAAGTAAAACTCTGTTTTTCCTTTGCTGTGTAGTTATGAAGTTCCTTCTCAGCATATTCAGTATGAGACTGACAAAACGAGTGGTGTGTGCAGCCGGGACTCAAACTGCAGTGCCCTGCTGTTTGTTTTCTGCTGCGTACTGCTGAGCTCCTGAAAGCTAAGGATGATGGAAGCAGGTTCTCCTGCCTTGCTTGGCCCTTAGTCTGATGGCACACTGGGGGGGACAGCAGGCTCCCAAGGAGGCAGAGCACTTGGAAGCCAAGAGGCTGCCGCTGTACTGCTGCAGGTCATGTCACTTGACAAGCCTTTGAGCCCTGTGCACATTCCAGGCTGTTGGAGTAAATTTGTTAGTACTCAGCCACTGTTCAGCAAGAACAGGTTCATGGGTGAAGAAGAAGAGGCATTTGAGCAGAAGCACATAAGGTGCTGGAATCACAAAACTGTCTTTTGAAGATGCACAAGCACCACTCTCCCAAAGGTGAAAGATAAAATCAGACTAAAGCACAAAATAGTCTGTCATCACCAGCTTCAACTCTGCTAAGGCGAAGTAAATACACAGCAAATAGCTTAAAAGGGCATTTAAAATAACTGCTTTATAACCTTAAATATGCTTTTATAATGCAGAAAAAAAAATATATAGCTGGAATTGGAGTGACACAAAAGGGACCTAATCTACAGAAAGCTTGCCAGGGTCTGGATAAAAATGGCTGGAAGAAGATGAAAATAACTTTACTGGTATTTAGAAAACAACAGCTTTCTAATTTTACTGTATCTTCAGTACCTATTTCCCGTGGGCAAACACTATACAAGTGACTGAAAGCATTCTGACTCCCACCTACCTGACCATGGTCAAAGAGTAACTTAAATACAATAGCACAAAACTTGAGCTGCACAGGTCCAGGTAACAGCTTTGAGAAAAGTAATTGGCAGGCAATTAAAAGAATGAAGCACTGAAGTGCCTTCATTAAAATACATGAACATGGTAAGATGTCTCCCTCTTCAGTTCCATTTTGGAAAAAGCCCAAGCAAAGGCACTAGTCCCCAAACAGGTTAATGACAGTAATTACATGTTTCCAGAAACAAAGGCATTAAACTCCCTCTGGATATGACCCTATTCCTGTTTGCAGCAATGGGAGGTGTTTCAGTGGTGTTCAGCAGAAAGAGCTATAAATGACTGATCATTCTAAATGAGATCCTATCCTGTCTCCAAACCTACAGGTGAATCTCAAACCCTGTGACCTTTATCCCTCCTGTTACATCTTTTCTGTTTTGATATAGCTTCAAAACTGTACTTCTCCAGTTTCAATTAGCTGAAGCCATGATCACCAGTGGAGGCTGTGATGACTGTATCCAGTTTATTCTGGACTTTGGGGGACAGATGGCAACACGGTAGTCAAGGGCTGCCTGGAACAGTGACCCAGACCTCTTGCTGGTTTACACAAGTCAATCATCACACTCCATAAGCAGTGGGCAGCCCAGGGCCTGTTAAGCTTTTCTGCATGGCTACAGACTGCATGCCAGGTTCTCCCCTTGAGCAGGGATACCTTTCAAGGTTACTCCTCAAAGCTGAGAAATTCCTTGCTGTAACACATGGTCTGTAGGTGATTAATAGCATGCTTGAAATCTTAGCTAAGTGATATAAAGGATTGACAGTGTACATAAAATCCTTTGGACATAAACTGTTGAGAGGTCTGGGACTAAGTTTGAACCTATCCATACCTGAACTCCCCTCTGAGAAGTTTAGAATACAAAGGAGTCCTTTCTGAACCTCATGTCTCAACAGGAGGGTCTCCCTAACAATTCTCATTCTACCCTCTATGTACTAAAAAATGAAATGTACCTTCCCACAGAACCTTGATAAACCACTGTCACATTCACATTTATTGAACTGCATTAACTCTCTGCTTTGTATCAACACATTGTTGCTTCTCTCTTATAAGTGAAGTGGATGACTCCATCTGGAACAGACTGAAGTAGCTCTAGCACTACACTTTCAAAAAATTATTTATAAATGCATCTGCATATGGGTGTCCTTGCTCTGACAACCCTTAATCTCTCTGGGAAGGGTTTACAGGTGAAATGTGAGGAGCCCTCAGTCAACTAAGAAATTGTACAAATAATGGGTAACTAGAACCAGGTAAGAATCACTATTATAACTGTACCATCAATAAAATAAATAACCCCAAGGTTTGTTTTGGCATATTCACAGATAAGTGACTCAAAGAACAACTCAAGGGTCCATGGTAAATCTTACTTCTTTTATGAAAAGTGAGGGTTTTCACATTATTTTACTTCACGCATACAAAGACTGCAGACCCGCTCTCTGTATGCAATGCTTTCAGCAGGTCCCAAAGCACTTGTCCTGCACTTTGGAAGATCATAGCCAGACAACTGACCTCTCCTGGCTGTGCCACATATGAAGACCTCTTCTTTCAGTCAGATGAATTGTTTGCCTGCATTTCATGTGAGCACAAATCCCCTTTTTCTGAGCAACCCTATACCTCTTCTCTGCTTATCTTTATCTTCTTTGCTTCTCCCCAGTTAATAGCAGACTAGAACATACAGTAATTAAAAAAATCCCTAGAAGGCTCTTAATCATAGGCAGCTCCATCCTAGCAATCCAAATTTCAGGGCTATAAAGTGGTCATCACTCAGTGTTCAACCACTCCTCAACTTGCTTGGTTGCTATCAAGAGCCAGTAAGATGATGCTCACTGTTCTCCTGCTCGAGTTTTTATAAATTTCTCTGTGGATTAAAAAGGCTTCACAGTACAGTCCTCTCCTCTCTTCCTCCACTAGACTGTGAGGACTGCCCACATACAATGGCCAAAAGCTGTTCTTCTCCTTCCAGTTAAGGATCAAGAACAAGTTTTACCAAAATAACTTGTCAGGTGGAACATTCATCTTTAGAGACAATAAGCAAACTATCTGCACGGGGCAGGTAAATACAAAACTCCTCCATCCCCATCACCACTGACTGACTGTCTTTACCACTCATCTCTAGAAACCAACATTGCTGTTCTGAGACTTCAGACACAAGAAACCTCTTAGGGGAATTAAACCTGAATGGAAAATCCCATAAGAAAACAGAGGCAATGAAATAGTGAAGCCTGACCAAAGTTTCATCAATGACAAACCTGAAGAGGAGTCAGAGGAGTCAGCCATATAATCATTTTGGCAACTCTTTCACTGACAAAGACTAAGAATACAGGCAGGACCTACCACAGTCTTTTCTTTGTATTTATCTGCAGGTATTTTGTTCATTGAATTGTGCATTTTAGTACACAACTCATTTTGCTCCCTGCTAAGGGTTATCCAGTGTGAGGAGTTTCCAGGATCACTAGAAATTTCAGAACTCCTGCTCTCCATGGAGAGAGGTCCTGGGCACCCTCTAGGAGCACAATGACCACTAGAGAGACAGGAACCCCAAAGTTTGCAGTGTGGTCCTTTTCAGCTTCCAAACTGATAAATTCAACCCCTGGGAGAGACCTCCGAGAGCAGAAAGGACAACCAGTAAAGATGTCAAGCTTTAGGGAGTGCCCAGAACTGAAACTTTCATTTTACTGTTCAAAAACCCAAAAATCCCAGAGCAAACTTGAACTCTGAAGTAGGCGGGAGATGGAAAGGTTTCAGTTTTTCTGCAATGCAGCCTGGGTTTGATAATCCTCCAGAGCAACCAGATGCTAAGAAAAAAAAGCAGTGCAGGTTACTACATGCTGGCTTTGTCACCAAAGAGCTACCTGCTCCTACTTCCTCTCTGTACTATACTGAGCACTGCCCCAGGAGGCAGTACTTCTGACAGAGCACAGAGAGCATGCCAGGAAGAAATTCATCTTTTTCAATCAGTAATGTGGCCTACAACCTCATTCCCCCCAAACCTTAATATAATGCCTCCTTAAGTGTTCCTTATGGAGCCTTCCAGCATGGCAATATATTGAGATACTAAGTGAGTCAGAGTTTTGGAAAGAACCTGAGATGCCCTGTATTTTTTTTTCCTGCTTTCTGGGAAGCAGAGCTTTTATTTAAAAGCTCTGCTTCCCAGAAAGCAGGAAAAAAAGTTTTAAGTGTTGTTTTAAGAAGAACTGGGCCTAATGACCCGTGCTGTCCCTCTGTGTGCATCCCTGTAGATGCAGAGTCAGTCTCCACTGACCTGAGCACAGGAAGTTTCCCTTTTCTCCTTAACATCACTGTGCTCCCAAAAGGCTCTGCTCTAGCCATTTTTAAAATTATCACCTAGCCAAAAACTGCAAAGCAATGAGCTTGTGCATACTTTGCAGTGCAAGGCTGAGGGGAGAACCCAAGCTTTCCTGCAGAAGTAATCCCAAGCCACTCAACAAAGAACAGCCTTCAGATACCAGAACGGGAAGCAAAGCTCACTCTTGAACAGCTGTAGCGCCACTCCTTCCCAGTAAACTTGTAAAGCATGGAGGCTGATGAACAACCAGAGGTATATTAGTTAATATTGACCTCCAAAGAGCATCTGCAGCTCCCAATGTCTGGGTCAGAATGGTGGGTGGCTAATCATGGATCTAGGAAGATGAGTCACCAGCATCTGTTACAGCCCCTGGCTCAGCTGAGCCGATGCACTTCCTGCAGACAGTCTGCAGGATATTTACAAGGAAACATCATATACCACACACATCATGGAGGAACTGCAGCAATTTCTGATACAGCACTAGTCAGCAAATTAACATGGATTGCATCATAAAAGTATGAGTGCTTAAGCTATCTGTGGCTGACAAACAAGCAGACTTAATGCTATCAGCAGGTGACTATCACATGAAATTCAATACAAAAAATTTGGGTAACAAGAGCTCATTCCCTCAAGAGAAAGGGGCAGCAAAACATCCAGGTTTGCAGGTGGCATTTCCAGCACTGTAAGATGTTCTAGCAGCTTCAACTGGCCTCTGTAGAAGGTCTGGCTGGAGTCCTAACTGTTCAAGGAAGAGTTCAGGCTAGAAACCAACGAAGTCTGGCTTTAATGTTCATGAAACACATGCCTACTGGTTATCAGTATCAAGGTTATCAATGGAGCTAACTGGAAAAGCCAACAGAAAATCCTCAATTAATGACTTGAGTCAGCAAACAAATCAGAGACAGCCTTGAATAATCTCTCAGAGATTATACCACCAGATGACTGTATAATAAAATCTCAGGCTCGGGATACAGAAGCAAAAGCCAGAAGTACAGGTGCTGCAAGTCTCATACCTGAGCTCCCTCTAGCACCAGGTTCTCCTCTGCTCCCAGGTGTCAGGGGTTTATTTGCTGGGGCAAGTAATAAAAGGGCTGAGGAAGGCAGAACACAAATTTGCAGAGCCCAACCAGCACTTCTTACTTTGGCAACAGCACTGCTCAAGCAGGCCAAAGCTGCCTCTCAAGCTGAGTCAGCTCCAGGCACTGGCATGGCATTAACCCAGTGTGTAACTCCTGCCAAACCTCAACTAACTGCTTTGAGCCAGCTCAAGTATCTTAAAACCTACCACGCTTTTAACCCATAAAATAAATCTCTTCTGTGCTTTATATGATACAGCTTCACCTGAAGCAATGAAAGCCAGCTCATGGTTTGCCTGCAGACATGCAGAAGAGCATGCTGAAGACGGGGTTAAACCTGTTGGTACCACTGATTAATTTCATCTCCCCCAAAATGTCTATCTGCCACAAGTCTCTCTCTCCATGAACAACTGTCCAAGAGTAACACAATAAAAATATAAAATATTTTTATTACCCTGTTTTCCTAAAATAAGATTTTGTAAGCATTAAAGCAGTTGTTGTGTCCTGAATTCCAGTTTTAAAATAGTTCCTGGCTAAAGCCAGGTGAAGCATTCACTCCAGGGCAACACAGCAACATTAACATTACTCTTGTGTCAGATGTGACCCCTTATTTAAAAGCAGAAAATACCTTCTCTAGTACTACCCTCTTTGGTAGTAAGGGAGAGAAAACATTCTTATAATAGAGAGTCAAGTCAAAGGCAAGGACTACACCAGAGCAGAGAAACAAGGAAAGTGAGGCAAAAGTAGGTTTCTATGTGGGAATAACTTTGCCAGGAGATGGAGACCTATACATACTTTATGCAGCCACAGGGGTATGTTTTCTAAGTTGTTGTGGGATGGTTGCTTCTGCTGCACAGCTGCCCAGCAGTAGGAGTCCACATAAGCAGCTTGTCGCCAGGAGAAAGAGCTGGGTGCAAAACAGCTTATCTGAGCACCTGGGAAAACAAAGCAAAAGTTACTGCATCCTCAAAAGACTTAAAAAGAAAAGAAGAAAACAGGTTTAGGAAGAAAAGCACACATTTAAGATGTTATGGTACCCAAAGTTATCAGGTTAAGCGATGAGACAAAGCCCAGCTGTTCTGCAGGGAGGAGGGTCCTGAGTTCCCACTGCCCCCAAAGGCTGTAACTCCCACAGGGATCCATCTAAGGATGTTCCTAAGGGTTGAGACATCATATTAGAACACCTACCTTTTAGGCCTATTTCTGTACGTTTTGTGAGGAATGTGACTTTTAAGACTTTTCCCACTTGCACTTAACTCAGGTTGGCCAAAGGGGAACTAACAAAGTGTGACCAGATCAGGCCTGAGGCAACAAATACCATCACACATCATCGTGTCACAACTTCCCAAAAGCACAACCTACAGCTCCCATGTCTACTGTAACAAGACCTCAAACACCATTCTTGCAGCCTGGCAGTCCTTGTAATGATGGACGGACAAGTTTTCCCAGGGTGCTGCCACTTCTGCCTCTGAGACAGCAAATTATTTGGAGGGGCTCAAGTTACATCTGTGAAAACAAGGATTTCCTCCTGTAATTTTTGGCAGAGAAATTGTGGCACCAGACACCTCCAAAGGATGCCAGGCCCTTCCCCATCACTGCAGTGATGTGCTGTATCCAAGATTATGCATAGCACTGTCATTCCCACTTACTCGCAGGACCTCTCCAGCTGGTCAGGAGCTTCAAATTAAGATCAAGGCCTTAACTGACAGCAAGGGCAGCTATTTACCAGCCTTAGGGTCAAATTCTGCCCTGGCCAGTCACAGGCACCAGGTGACACCTTCCACCGCATACTTCAACAAGGAAAAGTGGTCATGGGACATGGAGTACCAGTGGCTCCTCAGGTAATGCCAGTAAAACAGGATGAAGGGGTTCAACTTTCTTTCTGAAGCTTTGATAGTGAAAGCAATCCCCCCCAACACAAATACATTTCCACCAGACTTTCATAAATGTTGCAGCAGGACAGTCATTTCACCAAATAATTACACAGAGGACATGGCTCTTCCATGACCATTTCTTCTAAGAGCAACACTTCCAACATTTTTGCCAATATCAAAAGATCAACAGGGGAAAATATGCTGTATTTTTTCCCCTTAACACATTCATCTAAGCTATGCTAATGGAATTGCTCTCTGCTTTATGGGAGTAAGCATATAATATAAGCCTGTATCATTTGTCGCGCCATTTTGCTGGTTTAGTTTTCAGAGAATAACAACTTCTTTTGGAAAAGGAGCCAAATGCATTTGCCTTGTAACTTGTACGGCCTCTTACAATCTAGCATAGTCAAGGAGCTTTATGAATAAAAGCCTTTCCATATGAGTCACTATTATAGTTTTTTCTAGGACTGCAGTATCATAAGGACACGGTTTGATCATTATGGTTTGACCTGTCACAAGTCTCCCTTATGGAAAACAAGTTACTGTTTATCAGAGCAGAGCTCATATGATTTAGCAAAATTGGCAGCAGACAAGCACTTGCACTCCCGCAAAGCCTTGGGAGTTTTTGTTTTCCAGATGACTTCCATTAATTGTGGAAACCAAAGAAATAATACATTGCATAAAAAAAAAAGGGGGGGGAAAGAAAGTAAATAAAAAAGCAGGCATTTAATGTCTGCTCTCCACTGGATAGGGACCATTCATGCCCTGCTCTCATCATTTAACCAATCTCCTGCTGGTGGCTGCGCCCAGTGTGGAGCAGCAAACAAGCAACCCTTTCAAGAGAAGAGCAATGAAGTGTTCAGAAAGATGCTTTGTCTTATTCATGTTTGTGCATCCACAAAAAGAAACACAATCCATGCGTTCATTCTCATTAATGGGTGGAACACCACTTAAAGTGATGGAGTGTTTAAAAGGCAGGAGTGAGGAAAAAGGCAGGGCAGGCCCCTTCTCCCAAACTAGTGATGAAAAAGGCAGCCAGCCTCCTTCTCCAAAATGTCATGTGCACAGCTTCATACCAGAATAGCTACAGCGATGCCAGTGCTGCAGCAGAGCAGTGACCATCACTCACAATCCCCAGTGTTTCAGCAGGGACACTGGAAAGCTGACTTGGGAGCCAAGCAGACAGAGCTCAACTTCAAGCAGGGGGACACTCCAGTTGTTGGATTGGCTTTTAACTATCTGATTGCAGTCTTGTTTGTAAACACTTGTAAATTCAAATTACAACTTTGCAGTAACAGTAGTAATGTTAGGACTTATACAGGGAAGATGTTTTTGCGCATCATCTGTACAAAACACAGACCATTACATGCCTCAGAAAATGGTTACCATTTTCCATCTTTTTTTTTTTCCTTCCTTCCTTCTGTCCTCCAAAGGAGTAACAGCAGTATATATAGAGAGATAATTTATTTTATGTTGGACTATTCTGGAAGAAGTTGAAAAGAAAATCTGTAGATTCTATTAGAGAAATTTGCCACAGGGCTACATGCCTTCCACAGACCCGCTGTGCACACAGCTATGCCCAGGACTAGTTTATGAGAGGCTAATAGCACTCTGCTATCACAGGAACAGCCTCCTGGCTTGGTGACATGAAGCCATTCCTGTCCCTTGCTCCCGCAAGTAATAGCCTGGGAAAGAGAAAAGCAGCTAACAAGCCCATAACAACAGGGAGATAAAATACACAAGCAAGAAGGATGAGGAATAACAAAAGACTGCATTTGTTAAGCAGTTGTCACAACAGTCTTTAGCCAATTTATCATTACTCTTGGCAACGGACTTTTTTTGTAATCATTTCCTGATACTAAATTAGCTTTGGAGAGGAAGCAATAGGGATTTGACTTTTACTTTTGCAAACAAATGAGGATGAAAAAATGCCATTTATGATGGCTGTTCTAAAGACAGACCACCCAAAAGAGCTGAAGAAAACTAAGGCAGCAGCAAGTGTGCAGCCACATATGAGGAAATGACACTTTTCCAAGAGTGCTAAGATTACCAGATGGAGCTGGTTGTTTGCAGCAGGAATTACTTGCAGGCATGCAACTGAGTGCAGAGTACAAGCCTGAGTCACAGCAAGGATGAGCTGTCACCCCACGCAGCTGTGGCACATCTTCATGGGTGCTTTGCCAACAAACTTCCAGCTATTGCCTCCACATCTGTAGCACGAATACCCTTTTTCCCCCTGCAACTGGCTCTTCTGCAGCTCCTACGCAGGAAATCTGTGTATGAGAAGAAACTCTCAGAACCCCAAGGAAATCTCAGACTGAAAGGAGAATCTTTGTTCAGTACTGGACTGCTTTGCTGGGTCCAAGTCAGGATGACCTGAGGGATCAGCACCCTCTGGCTACATCCTTCACAAAAGAGAGGGTAAAGCCAGCAAGCCAGACTGGTTTCCTCTTCAGTAGCTCAAAGCCCCTCTTCTGACTTATACATCTAATTAAGAAACTGCAGCTAACAGACAGGACATTCAACGATCAATGCTAATCATAGGCTTAACTATTTTTCTTGAACCAGGATCAAATGATTGCAGTTGACAGGATTAAACCTTCAGTAAGTTATTATTTGGGTTCTAATATACTGCAGTCACTGCAAAAGGATTTGCATACACTTGGAGGAAAACCTGCCCATTAATTATTTCTGTAATTTTCCACAAGGCAAAATGAACTTGCCATGATACCCAAACATCTGATTTCATCTAGCAAGAATTATGGTCTTTAGTAGCCACTAAACAAAAACCTAAACAAGAAAATCAAGGCACACATAGGCAATGTACAGACTGCCAGGAATCATCCAACGCACATCCTCCACACCAACATTAAAAAATATTTTAAAGAATGAAGAAAGGAATCCCAATGCATACCAAAGAAGAAACAAATGTACATGTGGAGAGCAGACCTGAAGGAATGACCAAAGTGGAAGGTTGGGTGAAAGAGAATCTGTTGAAGAAGGAAGTATGGAGCAAATGGGTGCAGTGGAGAAAAGAACCTCTTTCGAGTGTTACTTTGGGGATGGAGTATGAGCAGAATGTAAAGTTCAGGTGATACAATGTTTAAGTGAAGTGGGTCAGAGAAATTAGCAGCTATATTTCCCTCTCTCTACAGGGCTGCAAGTTACCCCTCAGAGAAGTCTCAAAATCATTCAGTGGGAAAAGAGCTGGGTATTTATCAAGCATAGCCTTCAGAGTGATACATTTTTTGATTCATGGGAAACAGGAATTGTGAATTAAATTTCCACCACTGAGATTTCCACCACATCTTTAAACAAAGAGTTTCCCTTCATCTGAAGGAGAAGCATTATGAAACAGTGGCAATGACCATTTAGCTTCCCTCCCAACATGGGTGGAACCCCAAATCTCAGGCAACACCAGAGGCCCAGGATTTTTACATTTACTCTGGCAGTTAAAGCAGCTTACCATCGTTCCCACAGGAAATGTAAAGCTGGCTCTATAGGAATTAAACAGAAAAAATCTAACCAACAGCTGAAGATGCTCACACAATGACAGTTTAGAACTTGACATTAAAGCAAATGCTTTTACAAGTTTGCCCTGGCTGCCCAGGCAGGCCTGTGTCTGATGCTGGAACTTCTGCTCTTTCCTGAGCACTCTTACATGCCAAAGAGCAGCACAGTGTATCCTGCTGGGATCTGCACCTCTGCTGACAGAAGTTCTCAGCCTGTCTGGCTGCTCTGGGCTGAAGCTACTCACACACTTGTCTCAGTCATTCATTAACACCATGGGTTTCACAACATCCAGCTGAATTAAATGCAAGGTGTGCAAAAGTCAACTATTAGCATACAGCCTGCTTCAGCAGCACTGGGAGGGGTTTTTCCAGCTCTCAGCCAGCAGCTGCCATAGTAATAGTCTTTGGCTTAATTACACCCAACCCAACTTTAGCCCCCAGCTCTTAGGAAATCACAAGATAGGATTATTTCCTAAAAGCCTCCCCAGGAACTTGTGAACATGAAGGGAGAGGGACATCAGCAGGGAGTACCAGACAGGGGGTAGCAAGAGAGGAAAGGAGCCCAATTCAAGAGTTAAGACTGGCTTTTTTTTCCGTATATTTGTTGTGATATAGTCTCACAACTGGGTTTTTTTTTCCCATTTTCTATACATTTTATTCTCATGACTGCTTCAGACACATGATTAACATATATAGATGGACATGGATACAGATGCACATGCAGGAAGGGATGCTGATGCCATTGTGGCTCCCACAGAAGCTTCTGGGATGCAGCACCCAGAGCTCCCCACTAACACCTTCACTCCGTGTTTTCTGTCAGCCAAAGCACCTCAAATCCCACGGGCAGCCAACTGCAAGGATGGAAACTAAAAAAAAAAAAACAAACTGGGTGAAAAAAGTGTCCATAAATTAGGGGGAAAATGAGCAGGGCAAGTAAGGATTGTCACCACTGGGCAAGTCCAAAGTGGTCAATGGGGACATCAACCCCGTGGTGTGCAGAGCATATGGCATGCCTCCACCTTCCCACCACTGAGCACCCTCCAGCATGGTAAGATATACCAGAGAGCACCAGTGGGAAATAAGATGGTTTTAATGCAACAAATCTCCATTTCAGATTCATGCAGATGCTGTGGGTTGGGCCACATGGTGTGGTACTTCCTAGCCCAGCATCCTGCCACATCTGATAAGCCAGCTGCACTACCCAAGCCTTCATTATGATTATAACCAAGTTTCCCAGCTGTCTACACTCAACATGTGATGGTTTCTGTGTCCTGGAAAGGCCTACAAGGTGTTTTCTTATATGATAAAACAGAGATGCTAAAACACATGGGTTACTTCATCCCAGATACCTATGAGCCATGCACAACCAACACCCAAACCTAACGTGTAGTAAGGGCTGCTGTGGCCACCACAACATTCCGTTCTTCTCCTCT
Source organism: Vidua chalybeata (assembly GCF_026979565.1). Lineage (NCBI taxonomy): Eukaryota > Metazoa > Chordata > Aves > Passeriformes > Viduidae > Vidua > Vidua chalybeata. The sequence goes on along the minus strand of NC_071531.1, from coordinate 82,600,724 downwards.
CTCTCCCTCCATTCTCATCCCTTCCCAGCCATCACTTCCCACACAGGGCTGCAGTGAATGCAGCCAGCACAGGCTGCCCATTGCACAGCTGTGCCTGGAAGCTGTTCTGTGCAGGAGGTCAAACATCATTTGGTGACAAGCACAGATGAGCAGTACACAGTTACCTTCCTACAGAAAAAGATGAAAATATTTCATGTTGAGTGGACAGCTCTCACATCAGCTTTTCTTTCAGCTGCAACCTGAGACAGCCATTGATACTTTTTCCAGAACTAAGCTGAATTTTGGCAGAGGCCAAAATGAAGCAGCTTGTTTCAATTTCCTCTCTGCTCATCTGACTGTACCTGCTTAGGGCTCCAGCATCCTGCTCCAAGCAGCACCCTGGCAATAAATACCTATGTTTTCAGCCAAGGTGTCTACAGTAAGAAAGTACATCTTGCAATACACACAATCTGAGTTCAGAAATTGGAATTTCAATCTGACTCAGAGCTGCTCTTACTAAAAATGGCACAGATAAAACTCTATTCATTTCTGGCTCATACACTGCTGAGGGTGCCCCATCTTTCAGGTTTTTTTTTTTTTTCCCCTTTATAAGAATAATTGCTGATTTAGCTATATTTAGATGGTTTCTGTTACCACACTACCTGACCACCTCTAGTATAATTTACCCAAGAACTGCCAAATAATATAAGGAAATAATATCAAGCCACAATATACAGAATATACATGTACAACACAATCCTCACAATGCTATTGTAATTTCCATTTACCCATTCCCAGTATACATAAAATTGCATAAAACTATGTAAAATTGTATAAAACAAGGTCTAGCTGCAAAGAGGTAACAGGTGCAGGATTTCAAGTAGCAAAGATTCCCAGAGACAGCAGACAACAGCTCAGTCACTGCTTAACTACTACCAGAACCAGCTTAAAATCCTCACAAAATTACAACTGACCATGGGTTTCTAAAATACAGCAAAAAATAAACTCAGATTAGTCCTCCTCCTGTCCCTGAAGAATGTCAAAGCAGGGTGCAGGCACTAACCCCAGGATTTCAGCACTGCTTACTGGCTGGGTGCTACATCTGGGTTTTCCATACCTCCAGCAGAGAAATCATCTGTGATTCAGCAGGAATCTCATTTATTTCCTGAAACTCCCATCAAAACTAAAAGTTACTCGGTGGCTTCAGAAAACTTCCATAGCCTTTGCTAATTGCTAAAATGCAAACATTTTCACAATTTTGCACAATTAAGAGCAACCGCGCGTAGGAGGAAAATTTCAGGTGTCTGACACCACACTGCAACAGAAGAGGAAAGCAGAGCAGGAAGGGAAGGATGACAGGATGAGGTGCCAAGAGAACCTGAGGTGGGAAGAATGCAATTATCCCAACAGAAATAGGAGCTGAGCATTCATTTTTGGAAAGGGTGTTCAGTTTTTGTACTCTGAGGCAGGTATTTCCACCAAACATTTTCACATCCACCTCTGAGTTGTTCTTTTTCAGACCTAAAAATGGACCCTGACATTTTCACTCAGTTTAGTGCTCCTGAGCTTTTTCAGAGCGCGATTATATCACAAAGTGTTTGAAAACAAACCTTGCTGTCTATTTCATCACCGGCTGAACACCACAGCACAGACAACCAGGCATTTCCAGCCCCTAAAATCCTCAGTGTTCCCCCAAATGCCTTAATGGAAGCAGTTTTGGGCTGTCCCATAAGCAACCAGCCTGCTGAGCTGCAGGGACTGTGTGGGAAATAGGTGACAGCTGTCACAGCAGCACGGCTGATTTACTATCACTTTCTGTATGGACACCACGTGGTGCAGTTTCACTCATGCCCGGAAATAACAATAAAAAGTACTTCTCATATTTATTTTTCAACTAAAAAAGCTCAGTTTTCAACCCAATATTTTCTTCTAACAAGTTCTCAGGATTATAAACAAAAAGAAACACTAGTGATGCAGCCCACATTTCCATTCTTGCATTATGAATCTACTGCAATCACAGATTCAATTTGAAATCGTTTTAATACTGAAATAATTGCAAGATGAGAACTTAACTCATCTAAAAGAAAGGCACACTTTACTGAACTCTGCAGTTCAATTGTGTGTTTGATCTTTGTGTAAGGGAGTAAAATGAAAACTATAAAAGAAACATTAGTACCCAGGCTTCAACTGGGTACTGTTCAACTGTTTCAAACTGGATCCGGCACTTCTAGAGTAGAAGTAGAAAGAATTAAGAGGCCTATATACAAGCTACTGTATGGAAATACACCTCTTTTTTGTTGCTTTAAGAGTAAGAAATGTGCATATATCAGTAGCAGATCTAAAACTAAAAGAAGCAGGTTAGAGTGCAGAAATATGGATGTTCATCCAATTTCTGGATGAACAGAGCTGCCTCGGAGCTCAGATCTGGTCTCAGCATTCTCAGTCTGGTTGTCCTTCACTTCCTCACACAGTTATTGTGGGCCACAGCAATCAGGTGCAATAGGGGTGTAGCTGCTTGTAAATACAGCAATCTGGGGCATCTTATCTCTCAAGCAATCTGATATCTGACTAATGCTATTCATGATGGCTTTGCACAGATTCACCACTCATCCAAAGTCTCACTCCAGTTTCCACTTTCCTGACATTCACTTGACCCAAACCTGTAGATGATGGAGATCAAGTATATAACCCTGAATGCCAATAAACAGGTACACGCAGCAAATCGAACTATCTCTTTGAAAGGCTGGAAATCCTGTGATTCAGCCCTGTCTCCAAATGGACAGCATTTTACATATATACCTTTGAAATCTTCATTCATATAGCGCTATTCTTAGCAAATCATACGAAGGCTTGGGTTGGAGGAGACCATTTAGTTCCACTCCTCACACCAAGGGCTGCTGCATAATCCCTTTTGTAACTTGGGGAGGTGGGTAAATAAAAAGATAGTAAAATCATTGGGGAACTTGGCCTTTTACCTGTAAAGCATAGTTTCATCTACCGAGCCACAGCAGAAATTGAAAACTGAACTGGAACAGCTGCAGGAGGGGAGAGGAGCAGCGGAAAGCTTTAGAGAGCTCTCCCACTGCCCATCCTGCGGGTGACCAGCCCCACCGAGCCGCCTACAGCGCAAGGGCAGAGCTCTGACAGCCCTTCTCCATGGCACCTGTCCCTGACAGCTGAGCGACACCGAGATCCTAATGCCAAACATCCCGAGCGCCGGGAGCGGCAGCAGACGGGCACTTCCCGGGGCACATCCCGGCTGGCTGCTCCAGTCCGAACTGCGCTGGGAAACAAAGGGCGGCACGGCTTCAGCGCTCCCCATCGCTCCCACGGGAGAAGATGCGTCGCTGGGCTGACGAGGCTCCTGCTCGGGAGGTGTTGAGAGAACGGCAGCGGCCAGGGAATGGCCCAGCGAGGAGGAGGGCACGGGTAAGCGCGGGGAGGGCCGGCCGGGAAGCCCAGCACACCTGGATGAGCCTGCTGCCAGGGATGCTCTCCGGAACGGCTGTTTTCCGGGAAGGCAGCTTCCCTTCCCGCGGCCCAAAGGCGCCCTCTGCCCTGCCCCGAGCGGGAACCCTCCCGGCAGCTGAGCCCCACCGAGCGCCGCGTTCCCGCCCGGAGCTCCGCTCCGCCGCCCCCCGCCCCGCCGAGCCCTTTGTCCGCCGCGGGAGGCGCCGGGAACCGGGAAAGGGGAGCTGCCGGAGTTACCGATGGAGACCTCCTGGGCGAAGGCGAGGGAGATGAGGAGCAGCGGCAGCCCCACGGCGATGCAGGTGACGATCTTGTCGAGCGCCAGCTCCAGCCGCAGCCCCTTGTAGCGCGTCTCCGGCGGCTCCTTCAGCAGGAAGTCGGAGAAGACGTACTCGGTGGCGATGTGCGCGATGGCCATGGCGGGCACGGCGCGCTCGGGCACGGCTCCGCGCGGCTGGGCCGGGCCGGGCTGTGCGGGGTTAGGCTGGGCTGGGCCCCGCCCGGCTCCGCCCGGAGCGGCTCGGCTCGGGAACGCCCCCGCAGCCCGGCCCGGCCCGGCCCCGCCCGGCGAGGGGGCGGGGGGCGAGGGGCGGTGTCGTGCGGCTCGGGAGAGGGACTGTGCGCAGTGCCAGGCGCCCTGGGGCTCACGGAATCGCAGAATGGCTTGGCTTAGAAGGGACTTTAAAGTTCATCTAGTTCCAGCCCTCCTGCTGTGGGCAGGAACGCCTTCTGCTAGACCAGATTCAGCCTGGCCTTGAACACTGCCAGGGATGGGGCATCCGCAGCTTCTCTGGGCAACCTGTGCCACTTGTGCCACCATCGTCACAATAAAATCTATTCTAAACTCACCCTCGTTCAGTTTAAAGCCATACCCCTTTCCCTATCACTGCATATCCTTGTAAAGTGTCATTCTCCCTCTTTTTTGGTAAGCCTCCTTAGGTACTAGAGGGCCACAGTGAGGTCTGTTTAGAGCCTTGTCTTCTCTGGGCTGAAGAGTCACAACTCTCTCAGTCTGTCTTCCCTGCATGGAGCATCTTTGTGGCCTGCTCTGGATGTGCTGTAGCATGTCCATGTTGTTCTTGTGTTGGAGGCCCCAGAGCTGGACACAGCGCTCCAGGTGGGGTGTCAACAGAGCAAAGTGGAGGGGCAGAATCACTTAGCTTGTCCTGCTGGCCACACTCTTTCTGATGAGGTTAGCTTTCTGCACTTTGAGCACAGTTTGTTCATGTCCAGCTTTTCATCCACAAGAGCCCCCAATGAGGGGGGCTTTCCATGGGCTCTCCCAGTCTCTACTCATGTCTGTGGTTGCCTCAACACAGGTACAGTGTTTGAATGGAGACTTCTTGTGTCAATTTTGTGCCCATCAGCTCAGGTCATCTCAGCAGGCACTGCCGAGAACAACCTGACTCTGTCCATGCTACTCGTCCATCAGCTGTTTGCACACACTGTGGAGAGCCCCTGAGGCCCTTTCTCCAGGCTGATGAGCCCCAGCTGTCTCAGCACTCATGTCCCCACCACAGTCTGACAGATGCTTCAAGTCCCTAACCTACCTAGCACCATGTACTGTGGCATTTTCCCCACAAAAATGTTTGATCACTGCTTTTCAGGTCAGTTTTTTGAGAGAGTCACTGGGGTGCCTTCACCTTTAATAACCCTTAATTTGTTTGCCCTTCTGTATTTTTCCTGTTGGTTTCTGGACCTCTGTGAGCTTGGGGTATCCTCAGCCCAGGAATCACAGAGGAAGTCCACCCCATGAAGAGCCACTTCCTGTGCTGTGCTGTCATGTATGTAACACTCCCCCAGCTCATTTCTTTCTACAAAAAGGACAAACTATTCCCTCCTCCACTCAAATGCTCCTTTATAAAACTGCTATCCTACCTGCTTTCAATTGTCCTTCTATTTTTTCCAAGCCATAAGCCGAGGAAATCATTCCTCTCATGGAAACTGCTCTACAATACTGATTCCCTTTCTTGTTCTTTTTGTGCTGGTCTTGTGCTGCTTTGCCAGACGAGGCCAGGAGATTTGACTCATGCTGTATACAAGATGCAAGTGCCCCATACATTTATGTAATGGGACTAAGTGGTGTTCTGTTTTGGTCTATTCTTAATTTGCACTGATTCCTAATATTTAATTGCCTTTCTGCCCACTGAACAACACTGGAGCTAATGTTGTCATTAAAGTATTACAAATAAGATCCCATTTCAGAGATGCTTAGGCAGCATAATACACATAAGGTTAGGATTGCTTTTTTCCACATATAGTACTTACTGTAAATGTATCAGTACTGAATTTTGTCTTTTGTCACTGATTTTTCATGCTGCATATGCTTAAGATTGTCACTCAACTTGTCCACTCTTTTTCACAACACTTAGATGAAATAGTGAAAAGCAAGGACAAGCATGTCCTGCAAGTCATGTAGCACCACATGAGTGACTTTCAACATGAAATCTGACCACTTTTCACTGTCTTTTAACCAGTTATTTAACCTCCATGAACTCCTCCTCCCATGGTGATTTAGTTTCCATAAGAAGCTTTAACTGAAGATCTTCTCAAAGATCTTATGGAAATATAAGCAGGTTATATTCATCCACGTTTCTTACCTATGCACTGAGTCCTTCAAAAACCTTCCTAAGGTACAATTTTCTTGTGGGAAAAAGAAAGAAGAGTATAAATTCTTCCATGTTCTTTTCTGTTCCTTTGGACACTTTCCTGGTTTTGTTTTTAGAACAGTTTCAATGAGCTTCTGTTGTGTGGCCGACAGAACTGTTTAGTCCTCTAGAAAGTTTTTAAAGATTGACCTTGTATTTGTCACCTTTCAGGCTTTTGGATTTAGGACAGTTCCCAACTGCTACCTCAGTTTATAATCCAGATTTTTCATACTTGAGGGCCTGTAGCACTCAGTGGAGAACATCCCTGCCTCAGTGACTTGATCTTCTGTTCATTTTGTTGCTTTGTTCCTGCCAGTGGTTCAGCCCAACACAGTTGCCCAAGATCCTGTCTGTCAACACAGGTGTCAGAGCACAGCTGGCACAGGGCTGCCTGCACCAGGCAGGCAATGGTAAACTTGCTGCTTTACGCTTTTTGTGACGTTTCATGATCCCTGTGGCAGGCTGTGTCACCTGGTCTGGCAGCAGTGATGTCCTTGGGCCCTTTGGAGCCTTTGTTCTGGTTTCACAGCCACTGTACAGCTGAGGAGTGGAACAGGGGAAATGAACTGTGCCAAAAGATTCATACAAATAGCTAGGGTTTTTTATTATCAATGTAATCACTTTGGCAAACTAGTTTCTACAGTCAAAACATACTTATGACTCTGTTTCTAAAACATCAGGTGCATTAACTACCCTAGAAGTGAAGTACCAAATAATTTCCTTTCTTAATAGTGCATTTTGAGTGAAAGACTTTAATTTTATATGTACACAGAGAGCTAAAGTTCTGCACAGACAGTATTTTTGCACAAAACAGGAGACCCCAATTTTAAAGTTTAGAGGACAGAACATGAAAGGGTTTAGAGTATCTGTTTTTGCCAGCTCAAATTGGAGATTTTGAGAAGGAAATTTTGTTTGTTGATATGATGTAAATTCTATAAGGGCTCAGTCCTGCATTTGTACTTTATGTGTGTGCTTTCAAATGACTGAGGGAAACAAAGAAATTACTGAGAAACATCCAAGAACCTTCAGCATATTGTTTGACTGGACATCACTGCAGGACACATTTAAGCTACAGTAAGAGTGTTGCACAGTAAAATTTTCTACCTTTTAGCATATTTAAAGTACAGAAGTGGAAAAAATAAAATTAAAAAAAAACCAAAACAGCAACTTGAATTCACATTCAAATGCAAATTTGTGTAAACAGTTTGACAAAGGTGTTTGTTCTGGAATTTCTCTGCTAGAGCTATAGCAGGCATGAGCAGGCAAGAACGAACACAACCTAACAAAAAAATTAGCTATAAACATTCAAGTATCACTAAACATGTCCTGATTCTGTCTGTCTGCCTTGCAGAGCACAGAGATCATTCTCCTGATGGCTTCATTACAGGTAGGGAGAGAGGTGTTGCTCAGAGCAAAGAAAAGGTACAGAATCAGGACCGTAACAAGCATCATTTACAAAGTCAATTAATCTCTTGGAGGTTGTTCAGAGCTAGATTTTTAGAGATAAATAAAAGCTGTTAGAAACTAACAGCAGGGGCACTGCTGAACCCATTGGGTGCTAAAATTTATTTGTAGGTCTTCAGAAATCTGTCCCCGGTGCAACGTTTCCTTTTAACAGGGAAAAAAAGAAGAGACAATCACTTGAATGGTGGTGAATTAATTGAGCCAGACTTTGGGAAACTGCAGGGACTTGGAGAGGCACCTGCTCCTTCAGAAGCTGACAACTTAAGCCTGTTCCTGGTGGTGTTTATTTCCTAGTGTGAACCCCATGTTTCTGCACATGGATGCCATTCTGCCTGCTCCTTACTCCTATGAAAACCCAGTGGATGCCAAGAGGTGTGCTGCTCTGCTCAGCTGCCAGACTGGATCTTGGACAGAGCTCATCTGAACCCAGAGGAGTGGAAATGGTGATGGGTGGTACGTGGCTCTCGGAGCTGAGCCCTACAGCTCATGTTCACTCTTGTGAGCACTGGCCATGGGGTAGGACTGTCAGCATATGCCCTGCTCCAGTTTTATTAGCAGCATGTTGCCTGGCAGTATTACGTTAATGGTTGGACTCAATGATCTTAGAGGTGTTCTCCAAACTTAATGGTTTTATGGTTCTATGTTGTGAAATCCAGTGAGTCCCTGTGAACAATATTAAAAGTGGGGGTTTATAGGGAATCTGCTAGAAGTGTATTTTTATCATCCAGAGCTGTGTAATGGATTCTATTTCCTTGGTGGGTGATGAAGCAGAAGAAGATTAATGCTGTTGACAGTAGAACAAGTCCAATGCAAAAAAAAGCTGCAAGTATCAGGCTGGCTTCTCCAGGACTCAAAGTTGTACCAAAGAAATTGCCCACTTTGTTGTCATAATCTGTTAAAAGAGAGTCACTAATGAGAAACCTGCACATGAATCTGAAGAGTTTTAAATGGCATTTTAAAAAATCCTTACCCTTTGCAGTGGTTTCATTTGTTGCAGTAGTTTTATTGTATGTTCCAGTTGTGTGTCCTCCTTCTGAAGGAACTTCCCACTCTTGTCTCTCTTCTCAGGGTGAAAAAAAAGCATAGTTATGTTGGAAGCCTTAATAAATATTTTTTTCTCTTTTGAAAAAGTAGAGTTGACTTTATTTCATTATTTTTACCTTGTTGATCTGAACAGAAATTGTGATTAGATCATCACAACTGTTCCTCTGGGCAGCTCCGTGGGCAACATTCCCCTTCTCTGTTACTCCACTACTTACTGTAGTGATGGGACAAGGAGTAACTTTTAAACTGAAAGAGGGTAGATTTTGGGTGGGATATAAGGAACACACTTTTTATGATGAGGGTGGTGAGGCACTGTCACAGGTTGCCCAGAGAAGGTGTGAATGCCTCATCCCTGGAAGTATGCAAGGCCAGGCTGGATGGAGCCTTGAACATCCTGGTCTGGTGGAAGGTGTCCCTGTCCATGGCAGGGGTGTTGGAACGAGATGATCTTTAAGGTCCCTTCCAACCCAAACTATTCCATGATTCAGTTCTGCATTTGCTTGTCTATTTGAAATCTCACAGCCCACATGAATATATGGAATCAAACAAATTCGTGATATCCAAGGAAGGAGAATTTTGGCTACATTTGGCATCTCCATTTGTTATTGTGTTGCTACAGGGTTATAGGTATGAGATGTGCCTACTGGCACAAGTTTCAACTCTTGTAGAGGAGTGTGGCCAGCACAGTGGGGACCTAGGTGGGAGATGCTAGATCCAGATGTTCAGTGAAGAGGCTCACAAAACACTTTCGACTTCACTCACATGTGTTGGAAGAGACAAGCACCACTCAAAAAGTTTGCCAACTTTTCTTAGTCAAGAGATCACCTATTTCTTGGACAAGATGAACAACCAGTTTCTGGAGCTCCTTTTATCCCAGCTGGTGTCTGCCTGTGCAGGAAGGCGCGCAAACAGCTCTGCAAGTCATCAGGGGTCACAGGAAGGAACCAGCACCATGCCAGATTGTAGGCCCTTCTACATAGTGTGGCAAAAAGGTTGAAAAACAGCTTTGCAGATGTTTTCTGTGCTGCCTTTAAATGACAAATGGTCCCTAGGCTGCCACTGTCTCAGAAGGGCACTTGTGAAGCACCAACTGCTTTCAAGTTGCAGCAAAGTGCACCAAAGATTGCCATGTCATTAGGGGTGTTTGTCCTGTCTCTTATCACTGCTAACTGGCCATGGCAGTGCAGGTGCTTCCCACCAGAGCACAGGTGAGCTCTCTTGCTTTCATCCCTGCCTTCCATCCAGTTGTGCTGCAGTACCACCTCTGAGTCTTAGGATGTTTCTGATACTGCACCTGATTTATTGATGGTGTAGGTTGTCTCCATGCCAGCATGGATGTGGTCGGCCACGTGGCAGTGCAGAAGCCACGTTCCAGGGTTTTCTGCTATGAGTTCAACTGTCTGGAAAGTCCCAGGGAAAAGGTCATATACATCTCCTCTGTGGTCCTTATCTGTCTGTGGGAAAGCAAAACCAGAATTGTGAGAGTCATGCCTCAAGTACTCCCCCATGGGCACTGAAACATTCCAGTTAGACTTCCAGCTCCTTTAGGCAGATCAAATGCTTCTCGTACATTTCTAGTGAGCATCATCCAGAGAAACTGAGGTCTACAGACACCTCTCATTTACTCCATTATACAGCAACAGCAGACCCCTCCTTATGACTCCAACTGTTGGTTGAGCAAAGGTATTTCTTTGAAATATTTTTCAGGTAGTCCTGCCAGTGGCAAACTGTCACAGCATAAAACCATACTCTAACCCAGCATAACTCTAATTTCCTCCCTGTATTTTCCCTCACACCTATGGGTAATCACATATTTTAACCCACCTAAGCATGTCCTCTACTAGGGTAATAGAAGCTTTGCAAGTATCTCATTAATTTCGTATTTCCTTCAAATGCAAAACTCCCACCAACCTCAGGTGAGCCCAGGGCTCTGTGCCTAAGTGACAAAACTAGGCTGGAAATATGGATTTTTTTTGTTTGTTTGTTTGTTTGTTTTTCTCATAAATTTCCCATCACACTAAAAATTTTTATTTTGATTTATTTCACCAACCTTGAAGATGAAGGTCTGTGCATGAAAGTGAACTGTGTGGATATCCACTTCATTGCCCATTCCTATCAAATACCAGTTTGTCCTATCACCTTCATTCATCGTTAGACCCAAGAGACCGTTGTAAATCTTCCCATTGATTGCTGGAAGAATGACAAAATAGGAATGATTAATAATTTGCCACAGTATGGGTGATTATAACCTCTACTTCAGGCACCCTTTGCACTTTCAGGAGAGAAGGAGTGCTCAGGCAGAGAGAGGACAGGCATGTGTGGTCAGGACAAGTGCTGTCCCTAGTGACCACTGCCACTGCAGGGAGACAGTCATGCTTTTGTTTCAGCTTCCAAATTGTGTAAGTATACATCAGCAAACATTTTTCTGTTTTACAGAGCATCAAACTGGTTTTTTACTGGTTGAGATTGAACTTCTGAACAAACTGGATTTATGCTGAGAAGCTACATGGAAAAAGAGGGAATAGAATTGTTGCCTAAAATGGGTACCAGCTGTAGAAAGAAAAGATTGATTTGCCAGGGCTGTGTGTGTCCCCATCCAGTCTATTCAGCCTGGCTCCTGGACTGGCTGCAAATATAGCCACAGTTTTAAAATATCATCCCTATGCTCCTAAAAAACAAGCCTTGGAGGAACACAGCTCCCAGATGACAAGGGAATCCTGGCAGGGCAGCCTCTTCCCAAAAGTATAAGAGTAAACTATCTTGTTAGAAAAATATCTTGGCTGGGCCTTGTGAAATCTTTTTGTTTTCAGCATTGCAGTTTATGAAGTTGTCACATGGCTGGGTAACTGCAGGCTGAGTCCAATGTCTTCCTAAAAGGGCTGTGAAAAATAAACCTCTTTCCTCTTGGCTGCTGCTGCCGAGTCCTACATACCATGCATGCTGTTGCCTTCTTCGAAGTTCTCAGTGGAATTAAAATCATCAGGATTCTTATGAAGGTATGTTTCAATATTTTCTTTCAAATACCAGGATTCATTTTCATCAAACACCATAAACAGAAGAGTAAATTCACGATCTATGTCTTTCCTTAGACCTCTTTCATCTAAAGTTCCTTTTCTGCAAACTACAAGAGGCCCAATCAGACCACTGTATGTGTCCTGAAATAAAATAAATATATCTGTTACAGATTTTCAGTTCATCCAGTTATGAAATAGATACAGATTAACTGAAGATTAAATTGGTTTTTCCTATCAGATGAGGAAAAAATGACTCTGATGAAAAACTTCTTTCTCTGTGTGTCTCTCTGGTAATTTACCGAAGCAATGACATCCAGTGGTCCCTTTCAACCTTACTCATTCTGTGTTTCTGTGGTTCTGTGTAATGTTTTGTCTTTACCCCAAATCCTTTCAACTATTCTTTAAGGAGGAAATCACACTACTGTGGCATATGCCTTGGAATTTCTGTAGATTAAATTACCCAGGCATGTGCAACTGTTAGTAAAGAGTTCAAAGCATCTAGCTCTGTAAATGGTTCCTCTAGCCTGTAGTCCTCTTCCAGCTGCGAAGCAGGATCCTTCCAGGAACATTACACAAGGCATGACGTGTTAGCCAAATCAACCCAAGCTTTAATGGCCATTTCTTGGTTACCTTAACAAAATTTGCTGTTGAATAATAAACCCAAGTGATACAATTTGGATCTGTTTTGCCAGGACCGGATCGTTCTGGGATGTTCCACCTGTAGGTGTTTATTTCCCCTGAAATAGAGAGAGAACAATTTTACCTTGAGCAGCTAAGTATTAGAGGCTTTGAATAGTATCTAACTGAGACCTCCTATCCTCTTCATTAAAATTGTCTGCATCAGAACTACCTGTGGAAGCATGCGGCAATGGCATAGAGATACGATTGTGACTTCCAAGAGGTCAGTGAGGTTCCAGTGGTGTAAATGAAGGCAGATTGCTCCGGAAAAGAAGATCTGCAAATGATACTGACAAAAGTGGCATCCCACAGAAGGAAGTTTACAGACAGGACTCTTCATCTTTCCCTTTGGCAAAACTTGTAGTAATTCAATGATCCTGGCTGCTGATGCTTAAGGTCAGTTGAGGCATTGGGAGTCAAGCCCAGAAAATGTTTCTTGGACCTTCTCAATTGAAAAGGGCAAAAAGAAGTGGCAGTTGCCACTGGGATTTTGCAGAGGGAGCTGCAGAAGTGTGTCAGCTGGGGGCCCAGATAGCAGAGCTGGATATGTACCAACCTGCTGTCTAGGAGCAGCATGGGGGTTCTTTCCTCTTCCAGATAAGACCTTGCTCCACAGCAATTACCAGAGAACCTCTATCCCTTCCCAAATGTCATCATCTCTGCCACATCCTCCCTGAGCAGAAATTCCCTGACCTCTGATTTTAAAAAACCTGTAACAAATGGATGAGGAAATGATCTATTTGGGTGAAGATCATTTCTCTGCACTGGACACAAACATCTGTGTTCAGATGAACTGCCTATGCTGTGCTTCCCTGCTTTGCTTTTTGCTGGTACTTCAGGAAAGGGTAGGAGACCAAGATGTGGTCAACACCTTGCCCTTTTAAGTAGTGGAGAAATGTTGAACCAAGCAATCTCTGTCCCAAAAGTCTTTCAGGGTGACAACAGCCAAGAGCATCGTGGGACATGCTATGAGTCAGGTGAAAACCAGGAAATCACAGGACCATGATTTTAGTACAGCTACAACCCAACAGCTGCCAATAGCTGTGAACATCTAGGCAAGGAGAGTTTTCAATCTTAAAGGGTTGGGAAGCGACTGAACCTAGTTTTTGTGTCACTGAGCCATTACACTGTTCATGCATCATGAAACAGTGGGTTTTAATTGTACAGCGGTAACTACAAAAACAAAAAAGTGGTGACTCTCAACTCCCATACAATGTGAGATGGGTCTCATGCAAGTATTCCAATATTGTTTACTCTTACAGGATAAGCATCATGTCATGAAGACATTAAGTCCATGTCACGGAGACATAGGGCAGGGAAGTGTTTCGCATCCACCTGTATCTAACCTACATGTCATCACCTCTTTTTAGAGGGTGTGATCTGAGAAGGGAGGCTGGTCATGGTCCTCCACCCCTTCCTTGCTTTTTCTTCCTCAGCTCAGGATGTTTGGAGGCTGTAGATGGAAAAAAACTCCACCCTACTTAAAAGCTGACACACTTCAGAAGGCATTGAAGACTGATCTTTGAAGTGCAAATAAGGCATAACCCCTGAAAAAAAGTGATAAACATGAGGAAAATTGATGGTTTTTCCCTTTTTTCCTTCTGGGTAATTGCAAGAATGGTCAGGGAGAGAACAAAGTTGTGGCAGATGAGAGCTGGTTTAGCATAGGTTGCTATGGATATGCTCTCTGCATCTATTTACCATGCCCCCACAGTTTCTTTTAGGATCTGGCAGTGCTCTCAGGAGTACAGTTTGTCATGATGCAAATCTCTCTGATGACTGATTTAGGATTTAGTAGAATTAGACAGTGTTTGGCACTGTTTGGGGTGAGCAGTCCAGCCTGGCCTAGGAAGAAAGACAGTGAGGATTTCTTGATGGTGGGGATTGAGGTGCCCAGAAATTTTTCTTATTTTCAGGGATTTCATTTCTACGTTAACTGCTCTTTCCAAACTCCTAAGGAAAAGTCAGTCCTTAGACCTTGCTGAAGAATGCTTTTCACTTACTCTCAAACAGACACCTTCCCTCATCACACTCATCCCAAGCCTGCTCCCGTGTGGACACGGGAGACATGACAGTGTTCCCGTTGTTACATCTCAAACGCCAGCCTAACAGCGTCAACAACATCACTGAGCAAATAACAAAACAAGGGAACTGTATATAAATCAGTTCCTTTTCTTTCCCTTCCCCCATGTATTAACCTCAGGTATACATTCATCAAACTCCAGCAAGGCAGATGTTGGCCCATATTTGGGTATGAGTTTCTGTATATTTGTACCGTACGGACACAGCTGTTCACAGGAAAGAAATTTCAGCTTGTGAAGAGCTTTATTACATCAAATTTTCTTTACATTTGGTCTCACACTGAAGTTCAAAATACCGCAAAAAAAACTGCATGGGTATTGGAAAGAAAAGGTGGGTACATTTTGGATTGACCACAATGTCTGGGTTTTACTTCCTACTTAGAACATAAACCCAACAAAAAAATTGAAGTTCAAAAAAGTTAAATAGGAATTTTTCTATATGAAAAACTATTTTCCACTGTTTTCCTCACTAGAAACTGAGGAAACATATTTGGTACACTTTTCCAAAGGTTATTAATTCGCAGCTACATTTGGCATTTTATGCATGATTCTGAATGCAAATGCCAATTACCTGTACCTTGAGACAGGCAGAGCTAATATTAACATCTGTAATTCTTACCTATGAATTTGAAAGTTTTTAAAACATTGTTAAAGTGTCAGTCTGGAGCCAAATGCAGCATTGGCTGCATTTCTCTTGCCATGATTGTGGACCTGCTTCTCTCTCTTTTGGAGGTATTCTAGTGATATTACATTCCTGTTTCTACCCCTGATAGGAATGAAGGTTCATTCTCTGCCCAAACGTGCTCACTTGATCAAGAACCTACATGTCTAGCAACTCAGAACTGTAACTGAATAAGTGTTGAGCATATTATGCCTGGGAGAACATATAGATATGGGCAAGTTTGAAAGAGAGATTATCATTAATGTGCTAAAATGGTTTTATATACAGCCTTTGTAGCTCAAAGAAAAGAAGGGGGATAAAAAAAAAGGGGAGCCTTACCAGGGAGGGTAATTGGTGTATCAAGCTGTTCTTCACAACCAACCTCTTCTATACCATGTGCACTTATTGAATAAGGCCTGCTGGCTTTGTTCTTAAATACGATGAGTACAGAGTCACCAACCTCGGCATGGAGTAAGGGCCCTAAATTTGAACAGAAGATGCCAGTGTTTAATGCTGCTTTTCTGAATTCAACAAACTCTCAATAGCTTGGCCTAGGAGTAGGGCCAAGGGCTCTATCATAACCATTGGACTTTTCTGTTCTTCCAGGAAAGCCATCAAAATTGGTTTCTCTCAGATGAGTAAATGCTCCATATGTTTAAATAATCCCTTTTCAGTCAATGAAGAGAATTGTTCTGTCTGAAGACAGGTCTTTGGACAGCTAGTTTTTAAGGAAAATTCCTGAGGATGGCTTTTGAATCTTTCAAAATTTTATTGTCCTTCAGAAAAGGAAATGGTAATCATATTCCTAGAGAAGGTTATCCTGAGGGAAGAGTATGAAACTGTATCAGGAGAGGCTTAGTTTCAGTATTAGGAAAAGATTCTTCACTGAAAGGGTGGTTGGGCACTGGAACAGGCTCCCCAAGGAAGTGGTCACAGCACCAGCCTAACAGAGTTCAAGAAGTGCTTGGACAATGCTCTCAGGAACATGGTGTGACTCATGCAGGGCCAGGAGCTGGACATCGATGATCTTCCAACTCATGATATTCTAAAATTATTACTATTTTATTACCAGTTGTTGCCCGCTTTTCACCCCATAAAAAAACCTGGACTGATGGTTATTTTATGATGGGTAAAATTATGTCTTGCCCAATTGCAAACACAAATCCATCTCCTTAATATTGTCTTAATCTGTTTAGAAGAGTCTCCCCCATGTTACAAGCTCTGAAGCTAAGGTGAATCCTGGAATTGCCATTATAGCACTCCTTAGGATACTCCTTATTAATGTTCAAGAATGAATTCTTTAAGTTGGAAAGGATCTTTTCACTCAGCAGTTTATATAAATAGCATATGAAATCACTGATACCTGGAATAGGCACCACAGTTCCATATTTTCCAACTTAAAAAGCTAGAAAACATCTTAGTTTTTGGAAAGCAATCTTCCCTGACCACAGGCTTGGTCTGTGGGACATGAGAGCTACTTGCCCAGGATTTCCAAGTGTTCCTCCTCTTCTGTCCTCACTTTGCGCTGTGTGAAGTTGCCACTTGTGTACTCCCTGTAAACCACCTTCTTGTATTTTGAACCGATCAGGTCCTCTGCTTGGCTCAGAAAAACATGCCCATAGCTGCAAAATAAAAAGGCAATAAAAGCACTAAAGTATACATAGCTGAAAGCTAGTAACTGTTGTGTTATTCACAACGATTCAATGAGAATATACAGCTTGATCCAATGTGCTGATGGATGTGAAGGCCCTGAGAAATGCAAGAGGTTTTGAATAGCAAAATAGCAAGAGTGATAATCCTTCCTGAATGTACACCCTCTTCAAACAGGTAAAGCTGGGGATAAGTTGCACTCTCCAAGAATTTTGGGAAGACAAATCCTTCACCAGAGCTGGAGCAGGGGTAAAGTGTGAGAAAAGAGTGGTTTCAGCTGCTCTCTCCAGCTGCATCGTTCACTCCAATAAAAGACACTGCCTATCCCTGGGAACCTGAATCCTCTTATCATGATGGCTGCTTTTGCTATCTTGGCTATTAGCCATGGGAAGATGATAAACAAAGCTTGATCTTCGAAAACAAATGCCATCATCTGAGAAAAGAGGGAGCTGCTTTACCCTTCCCTCTTGCTGCTGTGTACTGCACAGGTTTGATGCTTTCCCAGCCTGATGATAAAAGGAGAAATGTATTTTCCATTCTGCACCTGGAAGAGGATGCTTTCCAGGTTTACCCCAGTTTGTTGCTGCTCCCCTGGGATCCCAGAGGGCTGACTTGCCGGCAGAGGACACTCACAACCCGCTGTGCAGCTGAGCATTCACCCTCTTCTGGGAGCAGCTGTCTCCTGGCAGCTCATTTCCAAGGTGCCCCTAGCAGGGGAGTTGCAAGGCTGGCTCACAATACACTAAATAAAACCAAAAAACTGCCCCAGGGATACTGCTTACTGTGTAGTGAGCTGTGTGTGCAATAGCAGCCTTTGACTGTACTGGAGTTTATGTTTTCTTTAAACTCACATCATCACCTGTGACTCTTCAGGTGTACTTTTTACAAACTCCTCTTCCTCTGTACAAAGAACCTTTTCACAGATGCTTTTCTAAGGTTTATTTTTGACATATGCTCCTTTTTGCTTTCACCAAAGTGTCCTCAGAGACCAATCTATGCAATATGATCTGGAATGTGTATTTTTTTCAGAAGTTTTTTATTCCTTTACAAAGTACAGTGATTCAGTTGCAGGGTGACTTACGTTCTGATCTTTTCAGGGGATCTAGGGGCTACCATGCTGCAGTAAAGCAGGCTCAGCACCCCCATCATGCATCTGCATTGCCTACAGGAGGTCACATCTGGAATAGGTGCCTGACTTTCTCCTCTATGAAAACCAGAAGTCTGGGATGGCAAGGCTGGGGAGAGTAAGGGAGAGGAGGGGGTTGGGGCACATCATTGTAAGGTTGAGCCAGGGCTGGAACACAAATTTGGAAGCCTTCTTGAATTCAACAGCATTACAAGACACTCTGAAATGAAAGCATTTGAAACTGGTGCCTATGAACTAGTCTATACTGAGAGGCTGTGACTTTGTAAATACGTTTTCTCATATTATGTTTAGCAAAGAGCTCCTCCTAAAAACTACAAGGGTGGCATCATGAAATGCTGCTTCAAAGTTTCCCCTCCACCATAAGTGTGTCCTGTGCCCACAACTGTTTTTTGAGTTGGGTACCTTTCCTCATAGCTGCTGATGTTGTAAACCTTTGGTGCCGAGCTCTTATTTGAGGCATAGTCCCACTCAACCTCCTCTGCTGCAATGTAGTAGAGCCTCATGGGTCCACGCTGCTGCTGGGCTCGGGTGGTGTTGCGGCAGCTGCTGACCTCGTAGAGATGTTTCATCCCACCAACAAAGTGATCAAAAGTCCTGCAAACCACTTTAAATGTGCCTGCAAAAAAAAGCACATGACATTTAAGCAATTAAAAAAACCTAACAAGCATCTTGGCAAATTAGGTCCTGTGTACATCTCTGATCTGTCCTCAGGTAATCCTAATGTATGATGCTGTATGGAAAATCAAGCAAGGGGATGTTTAAATAGAATGACAGAATATTATAGGCTGGAAGAGACCTCCAAGATTATCAAGCCAGCCATTAACCCAGCACTGCTAAGTCTACCACTAAACCATGTCCCTAAATGCTATCTCTACAATCTTTTAAATACGCCCAGAGATTGTGACTCCACCACTTCCTGGGCAGCCTGCTCCAATGAACTAAAACTCTCTGATGCAACCTGAGGTTATTTCCTCTTTTCCTGTCACTTGTTACTGCTTGGGAGAGAAGACTAACACCTGGGTAGTTATAGAGAGTGAGAACATCCCCTCTGAGCCTCCTTTTCTCCAGGCTGAACACCCCCAGCTCCCTCAGCCACGCCTCACCAGGCTTGTGCTCCAGACCCTTCCCCAGCTCCATTTCCCTTCTCTGGACACGCTCCAGCCTCTCAATGTCCTTCTTGCAGTGAGGGGCCCAGAACTGAACACAGGATTGGAGCTGTGGCCTCAGCAGTGCTGAATACAGGGGACAGTCACTACCCTGGTCCTGCTGGCCACACTATTGCTGATACAGGCCAGGATACCACTGGCCTTCTTGGCCACCTGGGTACACACTGGATCATGTTCAGCTGCTGTTGACCAGCACCTCCAGGTCCTCTTCTGCTGAGAAGTTTCCCAGACACTCTGCCAGCAGCCTTTGGCTTTGTATGGGGTTATTGTGAACCAAGTGCAGGACCCAGCAGGACTTGACCTTGTTTTATTCCCTAGGAAAAACCAGCCTGCTTCATCTTTGCTCAAAAATCACCATAAATTACTTCTAACTATTTGAGTTAGATCAGCTTGGCCAAGGAAACTTTGAAAAGCACTTAGATGTCTGGCAGCAGGAATAAGCTTGCCAGCAAGCCTTCACTGCCAGTGAGCCCATGCTGCAGACATGCCCATGAGGAACACAAGAAGAGGAGGAGGAAGAATTCATTGCAAAACTCAATAAAGTCATGGAGAAACAAGGGGTGTGTCAGAGATGCTGGTTCCTTGTCCCTGAGCACAGAGCCACTGTACCAGCCTTCAGTGCAAGAGACTCTCCATGGAAACCCCTGCAGTTTGTCTGGTGTAATCAGGCTAATGAAGGGCTCTGCAATACAGATACAGACCCATGATACAGGAATGCCTGCTTATAACCATTTATCTATATGCACAGTTGAGATAAACTGTAACTTTCTGACCCTTTGCATTCCCTTCATGAAAGACCAAGCCACCATGGGCCCCCTTTTTTTTTTTGGTAGTTCTGGTGGTCAAAGATGGTAGTGATTGTGGGAGCATATTTTGGCATGTTCATGGGCAGATTTTAATATTTATACTCTCCTTCTCTCCTGCCCATTTACTCAAGCAGAAGTTGTCCTGCACAGCTCCACCTGCTAGCACTGTGTGAAGGAGGAAAACACTTTCACAGCTGCTTTGTATGTGAGTCAGTGATAGAACCAAAATTAGAAGCATTGGTCTGTCTAGACTAGATCTCAGTCCATTTCCTGTGTTTCAGAGGAAAAAGTGATGAAAAAGAACATGTAATTAAAATAAAATCACGTGCACTGATGATTGTAAATATCTGATAATTCATTATATTTCCGTTATTGCTGATAGAAAATTAGCCAAAAATTAATAATCTCTTAGAATAATTGTTTTGTGTGAGTCCGACAGTGAAAATTCATGAGACATAGTGGAAATGTTTGGGATTTGTGTAAGAAAAATTTCAGTTTTCTTACAGCATCTGCAACAGAGGTCTAGCCTGGCACACACACAACTCCAATGTACATTTTTATCAGGTGCCCTGGCCATGGAAGGCCCTTGGCATAGCCTTGTACAACCCAGATGACTCTGTTAATTTAAACAGAGTTGCACCAATGCAAGGCAAGGTAACATTGTACTTTATATTATGAAGATTATTTGGTGTCTCCAGCAAACGACTCACACTCTCCTAGTTTGAAGTATGAATCACTGGATTACCCATGAGATTTAAAAGTACCTTTAATGTGTAAGCTTCTGAAGAAACTCCTAAAGACTGACTATTACTGAAAAGCTTTTGTTGGAGTCCTAAAGTACCTTAAATGATGCTGACTATCCACATGGCAGTGAATTTGCTTTTCTAAAAAAGTCTCTTTGGAGAATTATAAAATTCTATATATAGCATCCTGTTAGCTATCTCTCTGCCTGCTGCTCTGCCTATCCCCAGGTCATTAAAGCCTCTGGCTTTTGGTGCACATGCATATTTGATTTATACACCTTCCCAGAAAAGTAATGCAGCCTGAATTCTCAGCTATGCTGGGTCCCCAGGGTCTCTCTCCATGCTTTCAGCCTCCTTGTGCAGAGCAGAACATCTCACTGTCTGTTATTTTGGCTCACTGGTATCTGCAAGCGCCACACAACCAAAATCAGTTCATGAACATACCTACACGGTCTGGCTGCATTAGTGCTGTCCCTGATAAATGTGGAAACAAGGCCAGCCCATCCCTTGTCGTCCCTCTCAAGTCGATGGTGTTTCCTTGGAAATGAACCCCGTGCATGTCGTAGTGACTGCCCAGCCCAATGAGGTGCCAGGAGACCTTGTCATTCTTGCACATGGTCAGGCCTGGCAGATTGCCATACAAGTAGCCATTGACAGCTGCAGGAGAAGGAAAAATCCTGGTTAACAGCAGGTCCACAGAAAAGTATCACAGAGCATCCTACCACCTGCCTGGCCAGAGACTCACGACTCAGCAAGTCACTAAAGGGGCCTTTTGTGAAGCAAAGGTAGCATTGGAGAGCACCAAGTTAACATCTAAATGCTATTCCTATAAACTCACAACTTCTACCTCTTTGGTTTCAGCCTGTAAAATCTTGCATTAGCACTTTGCAGTGATGTAGCATTCGTCCTCCAAGCTTTTGAGTGTACCTCCCAGACACCGGCCAAGTGTACAAATTTGGCACGTCCGTTCAGCCTGGAGAATTTATAACCATGTCATTAAGGCTATGGAGAGGGCCATAAAGAGTCTGAGTTACAAGGGTGTTGTAAGGCAAAACTCCCTAATCCTCAAATGTTCTCTGTGATCAATGTGTGAAAGATGCTATAAAAGAACAAAACTTCAGTATGAGATCCATCTCATAGAAGAAGAATAAAATAGATAGGTCCAGAAAGCCCCAGAGTTCTCTAACAATATATATCTAAAGCAACAGTAGGTTATGTGATTTGCTCAAGTCTGTCATCCCAGGGATACCTTGGAGGAGATCCATGCTGAAGTCAGATACTTGCATCCAGAAATTATGTTGTAAAATATTTCTGGCCATTCCCCTGGTCTTTGTGTCTTCTCTTCCAGAGGTGGTCACTGCCCAAATGGGAGATGACAGAGCAGGGCAGGTAGATTTTACTGTGTGAGTCAGTGCCAAGGCCAGCAGTGAAATTTAACACACTGGTGAACATTGCCTTCTTCTGCACCTGTCTCTGGCATTGTGCCTTTTAGAACTAAGTATTGTATCTAAAACCAATGCTCTGTTCCCTTTTTCCAGATGTAGATGGTAGATGGATGCACCCATTGCCACTGTGACTGGGGTTTCAGCGTGCACTCCAAGGGCATCAGGAGCTGGCCATAAGCTGACTGACAGCTTTCCAGCTCACTCTCCAGTGCAGTGCAGAAAGCTATGAATGATGATAAAACCTGCCAACTCATCTTCCTAATATGATTGAATAAAAGGTATAATTAACAGACATTAGATATTTTGTACCATGCATTTTGTTGGATTCCATGAAATCAGCATCATTTTCATCCACTTTTGAAGGATCTCCAGTAAATGCTTCAATATTCTTGTTCAGATACCAGCTGTCATTCTCATCAAAGATTGAAAAGAGGAGGTAAAATTCTCTGTCTATTCCTTTCTGTAGATGAGAAGGAAGACAAGACATTAAAAAAAAGTCTATTCAATAAAAATGAATAGGTTTTTATAACAAAGCTTTCTTTTCCCCGAAGCCACCTTCTTACTAAGTCTGCATAGAGACAGGAATTGGCACCTTTTCATCAGCCAGAAGGATAAATAAAGTGTCTAGAACGTGATGTGAAAAGAGTTATTATTTGCATGCAAAAGACAAAAAAACTAGGGAAGAGTGAGGATATTAGGGAATAGTGATTTTGTCTTCTTAACCATCCCCTTAGATCAGCTTTTACCCTGAGGAGTGGCATTTGTTTAATCTCTGTAAATGGAGCTGGGAATTGGGCAAATTGCCAGTATGGGAACCCCTGGTGCAGCACCCTGCTCTTAGGGACAAGCAGATATTCACGCTGGGCACCTGCGTCCCGTCGTGATTCAGGGTGTTCTTCCGACAGACCAGCAAAGGTCCCACCAGGCCAGAGTTGGTGTCCTTGACAGCATCGGTGGCTGAATAGTACAGGTAGGTCAGGCACGGGGGGTCACTCTCTGTTGGACCTCCATCTTCAGGCACCTTCCATTTGTATGTGAAGGTTTCACCTGGCTTGACATGGGCTCCTGGCTTCAGGTAGCCTGTAGAGACAAAGTTGAGATGCACCAAGATTACAGGAAGGCTTTGTCTTCCTGACTGCAAGAGTTAGATGGAAGTTGGGCATAGCTACAGATTTCTGTGGAGAAGCTCCCCCTTGCCACAATAGCTGGAGCACCATCCCATAATTTGGGCAGTTATGCCATGGGAACATCTCACCCAAGTCCCGTGCTATGGGGACAGCTGAGCCAATTCCCCACAGAACAAGTTTAGCTGCTCCACTCAGACACCTTCTGACGCTGTGTTGGATTATCTGGATTCAATCAGACAAGACATGCAGAGCTCATCCTGGTGCTTAAATGGCTTCCTCTAATGTTTATAACTTACCTGCCCTATCATGGAATTTATTTGTGGCACAAACTCAGACTCTGCTTTTCATTAAGTGCCAACAAATCAATTACATTAGTGAGTGGACCTGGAGCCGTGGCTCTTTAGAAATCCAAAACAAATCTGATCCTGGTAATTATTTCTTTTTTATGTTGTAGCAGTGCACAGGAGCCTTTGTCAGCATCTCCAGAGAGTGGATGATATTGTTCTTTGTTGGAGGTTACTTTTAAAGGATTTGAGCTATTGTCTGCTGCTATGCAAAGGGTGCATTTAGATTTTCTTTGACCCTGAAGCATTCATTGTCTATATTTTCTCAGCACTCTCAGTCTCTAGTACTCCAAGAAAATCTTAGAAACTTAGAAACAAGTGAAAATAGCAGTGTTACATCTGAGCACAACTATTTACTGCAAACTGCAGTAGAAAGCAGAGTATAGCTTCCACAGTATCCAGTACTACTGGATTCATCCTGCAACAGTCCTCAATGAGGCAAACATTGACTTGAAGTCAAAAGCTCTCTGAGACTGACAAGTGTCAAATGCAACATGCAAGGGTATTTCCTGACAGCACTGAAAAAGGTCCATACATCTACAGATATCTCTAGATGTAAGTATTTTTATTTACAGTATTTCCACATGAGTAAGCTGCACTTAGACAATGCACAACCTCTGAAAAATTATTTACCCTCAGCATAAACCTACAGGCTCTGCATGTATACCTACAGGATTTCTGCATGTAAACACCTGTAGATAGATGTAATGGAAATCCACAGCACAAGAGTTAAAAGGAGAGAAGAAGGGGAAGACAGATTATTGATGAATCTGGAGTCAGGTTTCTCTCCAAATACCCACACGTGTGCCAGCTCACATGGTTGCTGAATTGCAGGTTTTGGGTTGATTTTGCTACACACTGAAGTGTGCAGTGCTGAAGGGCACTATTACCAGGGACTGTTAAATAAAAGCACAACAGCTTTGCAAGCAGGAAGCTGCAGTTCCATTGGAGATCTATTTCTGACATGGGTGGCATTAGGATCTGGGCAGATAACTTAAAGGCTGAACTTAAGCCAGTTGTTTTTTTATATTTTGCCTCCTGGTGAATTTGTTGAGTTACAAGGTCAGGAACAAGAGGCAACAATTTAATAAAGTCTTTTGCATTGACTTTATTGTATGATGGGTTTTACATGTTGACCTAATTCTCTCTCAGCACAATTTTCAAAAGAGGGATTATGTCTCATGAGTTTCTTTTGATGCGCTGTAGTGGAAACAAAACAATTTAGGCAACAAGAAAACTACATTCCTTTTCAGGGCTGAAAATGCACTTTTTCAGAGACCACAGCATTATCTCTGTAGATGCTATGAATGTGATTCATCTCACCTTAACTGGGCCATCTCAAGCTTAGTCCCTAACTCAAACTCTTCTTCTGTGGTTGGTGGAGACAGAATCACAGCTCCAGAGGGTCTTCTTGTCACTGACTGTAAAAGGTACCTACCAATTTACAGGATATTTAACATTCAATAGTTCAACTTAGATGATAAGACCCTGTTCTTGTACAAAATGAGAGGAAGAATTTAATAAATGGTCCATTTCAACATTTATGTATTTATGAGAATTAATAAGGATTATCACTGCTTTGTGATATGTTCCAGGGATATCAGATAAAAGCTGCCTTTGAAACTGACTATCCTGACAGTAAAGCAAGGGCAATGGCCAGCCTAGATTAGAGAATTGGGAGTGATGCAGCTGAGACCATGTGGATAGCTATAGCCAAAGACTCAGCAGGGCCATCATGCCAGATCCTAAGAGTCATAATTCTGGAGTGTGTCCAGAGGCAATCCACTCCTTGGAATGGAGCATTAGTTTAGAACTAAGAGAAATGGGATTGTGCTTGTGACTTCGATTCAACATAGGCCTCAGCTAGTTTTAGATATCTCGTCGGGCACATATCCAAGGAGAAGAACCATCACATTTGCAGACTGTGGAGTCCCATTGATTGTGACATGAAAGGTAGATTCAAACTAATCAAAGCATCCTTTCTGTGCCTTAGCATCCATGAAAGGGCAAACCTGCGGAGCTCAGCAGCAGATTTTTGGACTCAAGTATTATAGATGTTTCAATCCACTAGTGCAGCCAAAACTTACCATCTAAGTAGGGAGCACCTTCTGACAGCTTGCTGAAGCTTACACCATGGGCCATAATGCTATAGCTTCTTCTGGCTTTGTTGGCAAAAGTAACCAGCACTGTATCTCCCACTTCAGCTTTTATAACAGGGCCTTAAAAAACAGAGTGAGGGAAGATATTAGAAGGACTGCTCTCCAGCACATTTCCACCAAAAGAAGAGAGAGCTGCATGCACTAAATTCCCCTCTCAGCCCAGACGGTTCTACATTCAAACCTGATGTAACGACAGGAGGGGAAAATATTCACTGTACCAAGTATTCCCAGGTGCTTCATGTCCTCTGACCAAGTCTTCTTACTGAACGTTGCGTCAGTATATCCCACGTAGTGAACTTTCCAGTATTGCCCTCCTATTCTGTCAGTCCCTTGTGTGAAATATGTTGCAGATTCACTGTGGAATTAGCAAATCAGACTGGTTAAATAATTGAAGGTTCAAGCAGAACTCTTCATTTCAGATAAAGTTATTACTCCAGACACAGGGAAAATGACCCCCCAAGCTACTAATCTCCATACACTTTCCTAGCACATGAAGAAATATATTACTGGTTTGAAGTAGCCAACAAATGAGCATTCATTGTACATTAGACTTTTATGTTTAACCCTGATTTACTTAGGGAGACATCTGTATCAACGTACCTTAGGGCAAGAACTGTGCACACTGTGTCTAATCATTGTTGGCTTTTCTGGGAGACACTATCATGCAATTTGTCTCCATCAGTAATATCAGGGGGGAAAATTCTGCCACTGTGGCACCTCTGAACTGCACTGATTGTAAGTGTGAAAGCTGCCTGAAGAGCCTCAATGAAGGGTCATTAACTGTGTTGAACTTGGTGTGCCTCACTTTCCCCATGGATTTAATGCAGTAAGATAAGTGCTTCCAGAAGGCACCTTGAAGCATTGCAGTTATGCATCTAGCTTCCTGACAAGGCTGTTTAAATCCATTCCTCCCTGCCCCTTTCAATTAAAACTAATGACAGTGCAGGACCTAGCCCATGTGAATCACTGGGGCAGTGTCACACTGACTCCTGAAATTAAAGCACAACAGGAGTTGACAAGAAATCTTACCTGCCAGTGGCATTCAAACCCTGCCCAGTGAATTTATCATAACCGTCAGGTCCATAATTCCAGAGCACTTCTTCAGCAGCAATGTAATATCTTCTCTTATGACTGATTGGTGAAGAGTGAGACAAGTTTTTCTGGCAGATCTGAACATCATATAGTGCCTCCATACCACCTGGGAGAAGAAAGAGTCTGGAGACTGTCCCTGACCACCTGCAGAGTCAGCATTCTCATGGATACAAATGCACATTCAAAAGTCTCTGGGAGCTACATGGATTGGAAACAATTACTACAGTAAATTTCTATTTCAAAATACATTCTCTGCCTACAATGGGCCAGATACCAACACCCTTCCTTTGCAAGGTGGTACACTTTATGCAATAGGTAAAACCCACAGACATAAATGACACTCTTTAGGGGACTTATTTACTCGATTTCTTAATCTGCATAAGGATGGTAGAATGATTTTGGAGGTCAGAGTGACTCCAGATATCTGCAAAATAGCATCATCTCCCCCTGACTTCCACTGAAATACAGACTGGTTATTTCTGCTGAAGCTATTTGTTGCTTGCCAGAGTCGAGTCTGTTTTGCCTGATGCAAACTCCACTGGAATCAATGTGTAAAAATTCTCCCAACTCGTCTCTGCTATGATAACTATACATTGCCTGCTGCCGTGACACCCAGTTTATGATATGCGCTTTTGGGGTCTTGCACCATACAAATATCACAACATCACCATCAAATTTCTTCACAAAATGGTTTCTGAAAACACTGCCAAGTTTTGCCTGATTTCCATAAGTCAAAAAGCTATTAAGTGTTCAGCTGGCATGATTTTTTTTTTATGCATAAGTACTTACCTACAACAAAAAAACTGTGCTGAAAAATTGGTATTCAAAGCTCCTCTCATTGCTCATAAAAATCTCAGGTTTACCTAGGAAGCATAGTGACAGTGCTGGGTCTAGCAAGTCTTCCTCACTTAAGTTACACCGCCAAGTCATTCATATTAGTTGAAGATTTGGCCCAACATGTATCATTTCTGGTGACAAAACTCATAATCATGACATTTATCTGGTGAAATAGTTGCAAATTGTTCCAAAGTCACACAAAAAAAGTGTCAAATCCTGCTTCCCCTGGAAACATCTCCCAGTTTTCTCTTCCAAACATAACAGAAGCTGATGAGGGAGGTCTATGGCAGCGTACCTCGTAAGTGCTCATTGACCTGACACGTTATCAGCCACCTCCCGGGGCTGCCAGGAGTCATCTCCGCCGTGATGAATGTCGCTGGGAAGAGACCGACCACATCTGCTCTCTGGTCTCTGCTAGTGAACGTGTGGCCGTAGAAATAAGCAGCATGGATGTCTATCTCGCTTCCCATGCCAAACAAGTGCCAGGACATGGAAGTGTCAGCACACATCTCCAAGCCGGGGAGATTGCCATATATATAACCGTTAATAGCTAAAAAAAAAAGTATGAGACTTTATGAGAGGTGAAAGAAAAGTGCCTCTGATCCCATTTCTATGGGTGATCCTTTCCTGGCCCAGAAAAGAAACTACCTGAATGTTCACACTAAATAAGGCCCTCACAGGCTCTTTGATGAAGAGTAGCATTTTGAACATACGTCTTATTGCTCTGTATGATCAAATGCCCCAAATTCTCTGTCTGTGTCTGTGAAAAACATCCTGGGGAATATCAAGATGTTGCAAAGGCCAAGTCATCACCAAAAAGGCCTGATAATGAAGTTAACTTGTTCTGCAGCTATTTAGCATGGCTGAAATCTATTTCCTCTTGTCCTATGTCTTTAATATACCATTACGTGCCAGACTCAAGAAATTTAGATTTGAAAATTTTATCAGCCAAATCAGTGAAGTCAGCTCTATCTTCCTTAGCTTCCATATCTGATAATGTATCAGGATGCTAGGAGAATGAGACTCATATTTTGCAAAATATATTATTTCCTAGGCTCCCTGGAACAAACAAAATATATAGAAATATCTGGAATTAACTTCTTACACCAAATGTCCAAATAACACAAAGTACCATTGGCCAATATATCTTTGAAGGGCAGCAGTGGTTATACCAGCCAGCCCATTCTTTCAATACACACACCTCAAATTGCTTTGCAGCTTTCTTTGCTCTTTTCACAGCTGGACAAAAATCTGTTGCCTAAGATAAAATGCTAAACAAATGTCAGAGCTGGGCATGAAAGCCAAAATCTTTCTGCAAGTGTCATGCTGTTTTTAGGGAGAGGTTTTTATCAACACAGTACTTCAACATTCTGACCCATTCCTTGCTGACACAGATAAAGGAGAGACATCACAGGAGACAGAAAGTCCTAATGAATTGAAAAGAGCCTGGTCACTGCTGTAGGTCACCATTTACTCAAAAGTCCTTCTCACCATGCATTCGGTTGCTGGTCTGGAAACCTTCATCCTCTTTGTTAACTGTGTCTGGTTCTAAGCAGAAGGTGTTTATATTCTCATCGAGGTACCAGCTGAAGTTTTCATCTACAATGCTAAACATCAGGGCAAAAGCATTAGCAGCACCAGTCCCTTCTACTGTGGTCTCATCTGCAGTTCCTAGATTGCAAACAAAAAGGAAAGTGATAAAAAAAGCCTGGGACCAGATTGAATTTAAAAATGACAATAACTTTGGCACACTTGAGGAAATACAGTTCTTTGCCCACAGTCTGCAGGGCAGGATGAATTTCACTTAATTTTGCTCTTCTAAGGCATTCCCTCCAACAGACTTTGAACAGATGAGTGCCTCCAGAAGGCAAAGATAAGCTAAGTCAAGATCATATTTCAGTATCTCTTTGGTCTGACATGAGCACAAGCACCTGCCAATATCTGTTGTCCCATTTCCCCACTCTTTGGCCCATTGCATCCAACCCTGTCCCTTAGTCAGTGACAGTTAGCACCTGTGTTCCTGCACAGTGAGCCAGGTCATGAGCTGGATCTATCCTGAAACCAGTGACTCATGGGTTTTCTTGACAAGGAATTAAGGAGTAATGAGTGCTAGCCTGCATTTCTGTTGCGCTGAAATGAATGCTGAACCATACCCCCAGCTCGCTCTCCGCAGACTGATAAGGAATCCATGAGTGTTATCTAGGACTAGATACTTAAATTTTAAAAGGCCGAAGACAGGATGAACAAAATTTATTCCAGCTAAGTTCAACATCTTTATCCACATATCTGTTTGGGGAGCAACCTGAGACCACAGGACTAGTGATACTGAGTAGTCTGTTGTTAACCACTGGTGGATGTAGACTTCATTCCGATCAGTCTATCTCTGATCCCATGGAAACTTTCCCTTCCTCCACCTTCTCCGGGGAAAGCTCAGAGTCTTGCTCTCAGTTCTGTGTCCACCACCACCAGCTGGAGGACTACATCACGTAGATATCCTCCTTCAAGAATTCAAGGCCAAACATGGAGACAATCTGGCCTTTCAGGCTAGGATTGTTTGGAATATGCTCTCTCCTATGTTATCTTGTAGTTATCAGCTCAGTGTCACATAGTCACTTCTGTGGATTTCAAAGGCTCTTGAGGAGAATGTAAGTCTGAGACATTTTAATTGTGTGAGTTAAGCTGGAAACCAGGCCTGTCTTTTCCACATTAAAGTCTTTATCTTCTTCATATATAGAACCTACTTCACTTAGAAGTACTGCATATGAAATCAAGGCTGATTTTGTACTCTGGGAGTTACTGAAAAGAGGTGGCAGAGTTATATGTGCCCAGGGGCAGAGGTGGCAATGACTCAGCTGATAGAGAGGGCTGGTTCATGATGTCTCCAGCACAACATTAGCAGGCTATAAAATACACAGGAGAGGCTGTTCTGTGCAGATCTCCATAAGGTTGTGAGATACAATTTGTAAACAAAAATAAATACATACTCTCTATGTGGAAAAAATTACAAAGATTAGGCTTTCAAATATGTAAATGCTAATGCCAAATTCACCCAGCCAGCTCTAATTTGATTTCCTGAGCAATAAGTCCTTTGTTCATCCTGAAACTTCCTCAGTTTGAGAATACTTATTTTTGGTCTTGGCCACGACGGGACGGTCACAAAGCATGCTGCAGTCCCTCCACCAGCCGAGACAAATCTATCGTGAAGCCAAAGGGGAGCAGGAAGGGGGTTGTCCCAGAGCTACAATACCTACCCTGGGATGCTCCTGGAATGGCCCATCTATTCCTTGCCCCTTTTTACGGGCTATGTAGGGATAGACTCTAGACCATCATGTTTAAACCTGTAAGCAAAAATGACTGTTAAGATGCCAAGCTTGGCAGAGGGGCTTGCTCTATCAGTGTTTCTAGCTCAGTACCTTTTTTACACACCAGCAGAGGCCCAATTAAACCAGATGCAATATCTCTTGGTGTGTCAATGTGAGAATGGTAAATCCAAGTCAAGCAGTTTGAGTCTGCCAAAGTTGGGGAATAATCTTTCCTTACTGGCCATGTGTATGTGTAATTTCCACCGGGAACAACAAAGTCGTCCTCTTTGCTTTTACCGCCAGTTCCATCAGGGTAAAGTGCTCCTAATACATAAAAAGGAAAAAGGAAGACTTTAGCCATACTAGTTGTTTTTGTTAAATAAATGTGTAATTTATTCTATTTTAACTTGTATTTATAATATAATAGCAGCATTCACTAATACAGAATCATTGAGAAATTTTGAAAAAACTCAGAATTTCTGTCAATCTGACCACAAATATATTGGGAGTTAAAATCCATTTGTTATTGGTAGATAAACCTTAAAAAATGCATTAATAGGCATTTCTTCCTAGTCTTTTCACTCTTATCAGTCATCTAGAATTTTTTCATCTAACAGTGTGTATTTTTTCACAGGAAACTGATGAGAATACTGACTGTAGGCACATCCACACAATCCTCTAACAAAAACACACATGCATAGGTCTGGGATTCTGAAAATTAGATCATGTCAGTTATAGGCTAAAAGAGAGGAAAACATTTAGTTGCAAGAACTCCATCTATTCAAATAGACTAGAGGCAGAAGGAAGGAGGGAAGATGGGTGAGTTATGATTCAGAAAAATAATTCAGGCAAAAAGACCCATCTAACCTGTTTCAGTACTGGGTTTATCCCAGGTGTTGAAAGTTTGTGGCAAAAAGTTTTGAGATGAGGCTGTTCCTGGTTTTAGTCATCAGCTGCAATTACTGATGAGTTTATGAGAGGGTGATCTAAAGTCCTCTGATGTCAATGTCAATAACAATAAATACTGGGACAGACTTGTAGCCATTATATTCGTTACTCCAGGGAAAAAGAGAGGAAAAGGCAAGCCAGATTTTACCTTCAGAGTCCTTGTCATAGAAGACCCCGTGTGGGTGCACAGAGTATGGGCGGGAAGCAAAGTTTTTCAGATGGATGATAAAGACATCCTCTTCTTCTGCCTTCAGGACTGGGCCAAGGAACCCCAGCCATGCTGCTTTGGGGATCTCCTGGGAGTAAGTGTCATCCGTGAATTGCCTAAAAATAGCCTTTTTGTACACACGTCCTATCCGGTTGGCTCCTCTTGTTGCATACACGCTTGCAAACCTAGCGTCGGGAAGGAAAAATTTGAGAGACAGTAAACCTGTCTTAAGAACTGATCAAATAACTGGTGCTTGCAGTGCAAATAAATAGTTCCCTGGGACACATCTCATGGCTGGTGGAATTGAGTTAAACCTCAGGAGTACATCAGGATGGGACTAGCAGGGCCCAAGCCCCTTTCTGTACAGTAACAACCATCCCACTTGCAGGTCTGGTCCTTAGCACAGTTGTTCCAAGCCTTCATTGAGGACCAGCCACTCAAGCCTCAAGCTGCTCAATTTTAACAGCTTCTCCTCTTTTGAAGGTTTGAAACCTCACCTCTGAAAGCATGACTGTTCAGAAGGAAAATAAAATGAAATTAAGATATTTCAAAAGCCAGTAAGAGAGATTCTAATCAACCAGCTCAACTCCCTGGAAGGATAGCAGTAAATGTATTTTGCATGAAATGTATAACTTCCACATTCCACAGTCTATGTTTATAGCAACTTCAAGTGATGAAGAACCCACCATATGGTCAGTGGTTAACACATTATGACTTTTAAATACCTGCTCCCTTCAAAGCCTAAATTGCATTTGCAGTCTGATATCATCCAGCTCCACACTCCAATCACTGGTTCCAGTCAAGTTCTCTCTCAGATCAAAGGAGCCACATGCCATCAGAAACTTCTTTTTTATGCAGACACTTGCATAAGATTTAATTAATTGACCAAATTGCCTCCTACCCTTCTTCTGGACAAACCAACCACAAATCTTACGCAAAGCTCTCTTTTGAAAGCAAGTATTTCTCTATCTCTGTTGAAGTCTGTACACAAGAACTCACACAATAGGCAAGTAATATTCCAGCTAGGGCCAGAGATGCTCCCAGTCAGTATTTCTTACATAATTGGGAATCAGTTTTGCCCTTTTAACTATATCATACTGATGACCCATGCTCATCCTATCTGTGATGATATAAAATCCATTTTTTAATTCTCTCCATGTTATAGGTGATAAATATGATATACAATCTTCATCCCTAGTTATAATACTCAATGAAGGCAAAAATTAGACCCTTTGCTACACAAGCAAGCAAGGGACTGTATGGCAAATTTCACCATAATTGACCATGAGCTTTTCCATCCCCTGAAGATTGACTGAACTTTCATGCTTCCTAAAAAACTCATTAAAAAGTGAACTAAATTTTCCTGAAGTATCACTGGCAGAAATAAAGCAATTTCATATTTATTGTGAGGTTTTTGACTGGTGAGTTCACTTGCTCCACCAATTTTGTTTAGATTCTTTTTTGAAGGGCAAGCAACCGAAGTGACGGATGTCACATAAGTTGAAAGGCATGATTTGCTTTAAGTTCTTCACCATAACATCCACTTCTCCCTCTCCCCAAATCTTTCTATGATTCTGTGATTTCTATGATTCCACAATACACAACATCCCTGACCTGTGGTCATTACACCTCCACAATCACTGTCTAAAACAGACCCCTGAAGTAATACAGATATAAAAGCCTCCAAAAAGTACACTTTTTCATTTGAAATGTGCACTTTATAAGAAGCCACAAGTCTTGGCAGCAATTAAAACATTGTCAATGATATTGCTGGGGCAGAAACAGTGGGGTAGGATCAGGGGGAAGGGGCAGAAGCTTCTCATTCTGCTTCTTCACAGACTAGCATATGCTGGATAAATACCCCCCAAAAGCAGGGTTAAGGAATGAGTTGCCAGGAAATCTGGATTTTCAGAGAATTAGCAGGTCTGTAGTCTGTGGACATAGCAAGACCTGGCAAGCCACACCACATTCACCATGATACCTTCTATTGCCTGGGGGAAGAGCTGCTACCAGAGTGTTTACCACAGAGTAGGCGGTGGTGTCAGTAGGAGTGCAGTGTAAATGCACATGCTTCCTTACCTCATGGCAATGTATTCACATGACTATCCCTAATTCGAATTATGAATTGATTTTTTAAAATGAAGAAATAAGAAATAAGAAATTTTCTGTACAAAATATCAAATGAATTTTTTTTCAGAAAGTCCCTATTTTCAGGAGATATTTTTCATCAGATTTTTTTTTCCAATTTCACCAGCCACTAAATATTTTGGTGCAATGGCACCATGCTTTTGCCATGATGACAGTGTCTTTATGGCCAGACAACACTGCACGCTCTTTCATAACACCTCTGGGATATACTGTCTTTTCGGAAGAAGGAGAATTGTACCCCAGAAAAATGCACTTCTTAGTCAGGCTTTGTTAAATGCTTCACATGAACCTAGCTCCTTTAAATGCATAGATTGTGATCCCAAAATCCAGTTAGTTATCAAAGTTTAAGAAATTACCATGAGAAAACCCTCTAGGCTTAGGTTCTGAGAAAGTCTCAGTGCCTAAAGCTATGCTATAATATCTGGATCTGTGCTTGCCTTCTACTTAAAGCCATCTAGAAGTCAGGACAAGTCATTTAGTGGCAGCTTTCTAAAAGGAGGACTGTTCAAGTGGGTGCAATGGATATCAGCTGCAGCCAGTCACAGTGTAGGTGATGCTCTGTGTGTGCAGAGATGCATTTCCAGCACATCCTTTCGGTTGCCCTCAGTACCTGAAAACAGAGCACTCAGGTTGTTGTGAGTCCCATTCCAGGTGCCCAGGCTGTCCCATTTCATCCAGGAGGATTTTGAAGGCCCACCTCAGCCTTCCCAATTAGCTGGTAGCTCCGTGCCTCTTCACAAGTGCTGCTCTGCTTCACATTGCAGTGCTTGAAGTCCTTTTGCAGAAGGAATATCCACACTAAACTTAATGCCAAAATGTTTCCTATCTGTCATTCCTCTCTTGTCACAAGAACACTTCTCCCTGCCTCTTCATATTCTCCTGCTCACTTCAAACTGCTTCATCCTCCTGGTGGCTTTGTGATTGCTTCTGTCTGAACCTCTTCCTTCTTTCTGACCTTGTGCAGATGTAAGAGCTTCCTCTAAATTTTAACTATTTCCCTCCAACTCAGTTGTCAGCCTGCACTTCATGTGCATAAAGTCATTATGCTCAGCCAGCCTTTCTTCCTACATTAAAGGAGAATGCTACATCCTCTGGGGCAGTACCCATGCAAACTTCCTAAATTCCTTTTCATGTCCTGTGGTCAAGCCATTTTTGAGGTTACATATAAAGATAAAGCAGGTTTGCAAATTGGCATAAAAAGTTTTGTTCTGACTGAGAAAGACATGCAAATCCTGCCTTCATTTCTGTGTCTGATTTCATTTTGGTGCTTGACCCCTTTCAGCACTTCCAAAGCTCCAAGAAAAGTTGGAAATGCACCTGAGTGGAACAGGGAATTATTAACAGGGAATGAACTCTTGTTCTTTAAAGTAAGTGTAAGCATAATTATAGAAATCCAGTTCCCTGCAATGGCAAGCAATAGAAATCTTCCACAGAAAGAGTAAAACAATATAAATCTATATTCTACTTCAAATCAAGACTAGACATGCAAACAGTCTGCCATTTCCAGGTTGATCCATGTGTGAAGTGTAATTTCTACACCCATTTCTTTTATCACACAGAAGATGTGTTTTGCCATAATTTTAACCAGGTTTGTGTTACCTTTGATCTGAAGGCTACAACCTAACAGAGGTTATGTTTTCCAAGAGGTGCTTACATTGGCCAAGCAAACAGCTCTTCAGTAGCCTGGAGACAGATCCTCACAGATACAATTTCAAAGCCTCCTGAGATTGTTTACTGCTGTAATCACCACTGAATGCCAAAAAACAGCGCTCAGAATAACTACTAGATGTGGAATCCCAAATTTTCTCCTGTGGTTAACTTTCTCACTAGCTACTGTACACTCTTGGGTGCAAATGCATGCAAATGCAAAATTTCTTTTTATTGTCATTGTTCCATTGAAGTCCCATAGACTTTACATTCATAACCATTTAAACAACCATCTTTATATTCCCTAAAATCTGTAGATGGTGAAACCTTCCTTACTCTCCACACTCTTTACATACTCTGTGTTTGGGTTTATAACCATTTTATTTCCTCAAAGGTCCTGATTTTTCTGGTGGCTGAAGTAAGCCATGGCAGTGCCAGGATAGGACTCCAGACTGCCACAGTTGTTTCAACCCCTGGGTCACGTAACCTGTTCAAGGTAACTTTCCAAGAAACCATGACTCCCATGCCCAGGCCAGTGCAATGTCTGTGCTTGAGGGATGGCCAGGGAAGGGGGACCAGTGGTGCCAACTCATCTTTTTAAATGGTGCCCTGACCACAAAGCGTGGAACAACAAAGCTGAGTGTCCTCAAAAGACACAAAGCCCTCAAAGGATGTTTTTAGGCTTTCTCTGACCCACATGAGCCACAGAGGTCAATAAAATCCATGAAATCTTAGATGAGGCTCTGAGGTGTCACTGGTGTGGTATGACGGCTTCCCTCCTACAATAAACTTGCCCCCAAAGTCGGTAACAAAGCTCCTCTCAGGCTTCATTAGAGCCAGGATTTCACCTCAAATACCCTTTTGATGTTGACCCTTCCCACAATGATCATCTCTGCTGTTGTTGCAATTGGGTTATTTGGCCTCATAATGACTCAGCCATTAGTGTAGCATCTGTGACGACAGTTTCACCGTCATTTCTCTGGGTGGGATCTCCTCACAGGCAAATTGCACAAACTGTGTTTGATGCTGTGCTAACAAAATCACCCGTTAGTGTTGGTGGGTGAAAGATTTGGCCCACATAAATAAACGTAGGATTGGTGGCCTAAAGAGAAGGGATGAGCTGCTCCGTCAGGCAAAACTTACTAACACCTACCACCAGCAGAGCAAGATTTAAGAGTCCATCATATAAACTCGTATCAAGGTAATTTCAAGGGATTATCAATTAAACTTTTATCCTGAGGGCTGAGCTACAGTGGGGAAAGAATGACTGGTGGATGTCAAACCATAACACCTAGGTATAGTCTGCTCTTGAAAGGCCATTTTCCATGTGACCATTAAAGAAAGCAGAAAACATCCAAGCTCACCCTCCTGCAGCAGCAATACCCATGCCCTAACTCACAAAACCTCACAGGGATCTGCAGCACATCCAGCAGCACTGACAGCACTTGCACCCTTTGTGTCTAGTCCAGCATGGTTTCATGATGCCAGCACCAATTATGTCAGGTGGGAAGGGACACTGACCCCCCCTTCACAGCTCACCTATGCTCAGTGGCCGTAATCTGGACCTGTGATTTCCAAAGCCCTGTGTGCTCCAGAAAATGTAAGTTTAATTTCTGAAGGGAGAACAGAGAGTGAAATGTCTTCGTTTTACTCACAACACTCCAAATTACGAGAATTGGTAGAACAGCTTGGGGCCTCAAGCTTAGACAAGACAAAGGGAAGAGGTGAACAGCCTCATTAATCTTTTTGCTTTAAAATTACTGATGTTCAGCAAGATACCTGTGCAAGCAGCAAGCTGGCTCTGGAGCACTGCAGTAAGACAAAAATAATCATTTAAGCAGAATAATTCTGCTAAGACAGGGCTCATTTGGCCTAATCAGCTCTGATGAGAGGCAGTCTTTTCAGCTCACACCCAGGCAGGTTGTGATGCAGCACTAGGATTCCTGACTCCGGAGGCAGCTCGCTCAGCACCAGCACAGCAGGAACTGAGCATCATAGTTGTGTCTGGTGCCAGAATCTGCTCACCTGGTTTCTAGCCCTATGCTTCAGCTACCAAAGCCCCCTTTATCCTCTTTATTACTAAAAATGAAAGGCTGAGGAAGATATTATTGACTTTGGCAAGCAACATTGAAAATCATCTCTTAAATGTCATTATCTGATCCAGGAAACGTAACACTTTCCATTGCACACTTGCTAACTCAGGATTTTCATTAAGTACTGAGGAATAAGTGGTTTTGATTATATCTCTGTGGGCTAGCTGGAATCAAAGGGAAGATTCCTTTTTGTGTATGCACCAATTCTTTTAAAGATAATCGGCTTGTCTGCAAGCTCTTTATCTTCACTTTGCTCTCAATAAAACTGGGACAGTGCCCCATCAGATGGGTGCTGTGAGGATGCTTCACAAGGTGAGAAGTGCTTGGCTCAGCCAGACTGAGTGTTGCTGCTTGCCGAACAGAGACGGCTCGAAAGGCATTCCAATCCCTACCTGGAAACTGATCCTTAAACTTTGCTTATGGAGCTACTTTTTTAATAATATCCGTAGGAACCAATTAATTAGCTGAAAAGTAGCCCATTATTATACTGTTTTAAATTTACATTAGAGATTATCCTAAAGAGCTGAATAGTCAAAATAGCTGTTTCTGGTTCACTATTTAACCCACATGCGTATGCAGACACTGTTATTCCAGAATACAGCATTTTATCCTGGCTTAACTCAATACGGTTTAAAAATGGAGTAAAATAACAAAAATCGCTTAATTATTTTGCATGTAGGGAGTTCGTGGCAAACATCTCCCTGGCTTTGAATGTGTATTCTAGATTAAAATCCTCTTTGGGTAAACCTTTTGTAATTAGCATTCTGTAATTATTACATTGCCATGATGACTGAAGACATAAAGCATCTTCCATCCCCATGTTGCCGATTAGTAAAAAAAAAAATTGTATTTATGTCACAAAAGTAAATGTGACACTTGATGTTCAGGAAGCATGAAGTGCACACAGCCTCAAAAGTATGATTTATAGAACAGATTCCAATCTCTCTGTGGTATCTCTCTATTGAATACCTCTCCACTGAAGTGGATTTATAAGTAGCTGCTCTTCAGTTAATGCTGAATTACTCTGTAGTGAGAGATCTTCTAGTTTATTGAGTGGAGAAAGTTATCCTCTGCTATAAAGACTAGGAAAGTGAGAAATTCAGGTATTTAATATAAATGAAGAATAATTTTGCCAGTAAAGCTTGTTTTCATGGGCTGAGAACAAACTATTACCCTTAATTCTACCTATAAATGTAATACCTATTTACTTGGATGCCATCTGGGACCTCTAGCTATTAAAAGCTTAAGCATACATTTGTGTTGAAAAATAAAACTTTCTCATCTCCTTCTTGTGACAAAATAGTTTCTTTTAAGAAATTCATCTGAGAGTGATTCTGAAATTACTTACCACTAGAGACATGTCCAGACTTGCTTGGGATTTCCTGAAAAGTCAGAACATACATTTCCATTTCTAGCTTCTGGGACGCAGCATCTAGCTCCCAGTCAGCCTCCAAACCTGGTACAGAGACCAGGACCTCCTCACTTCCTCACAGCTCCTACTCCAATCCCAAGCCTAGACACTGAGGAGGGATCCCCAAAATACCTCTAGTGTGTCAAAAATATCAATGAAATGTTACAAAAATTCCCACACATTTGAATCCTATCATGTAAGAAGCAATGGTTTTAAACAAAAAGAGAGTCAATTCAGATGTAACAAAAAAGTTTTTAACAATGAAGGTGGTAAAACACCAGCACACATTGCCCAGAGAGGTGGTAGATGCCCCG
Organism: Vidua chalybeata; assembly: GCF_026979565.1. Classification (NCBI taxonomy): domain Eukaryota; kingdom Metazoa; phylum Chordata; class Aves; order Passeriformes; family Viduidae; genus Vidua; species Vidua chalybeata. Next base: position 82,561,097 of record NC_071531.1, on the reverse strand, counting down.
TCCTTGGAAGCATTCAAATTCAGCTTGGATGTGCCTCTGAGCAACCTGACCTAATTGAAGATGACCCTGACCATGGCAGGGGAGGTGAATGAGAGGACCTTTAAAGGTCCCTTCCAACCCAAATCATTCTTTAGACAGGCACCAGGCATCAGAGCCATCTCCATCCAACATCCTGGCCAGCTCTCCTGCTCTAGGAGGAGAACACAGCCAGCCCCAGCCGTGTGGGCATGCGAACAGACACCTGTTTCACTGGCCAAGGCGCGATTCATCACAGCGCTCGCCTGCACTCCCCAGTTTCAGAGATCACCAGGAATTCTGTCTGACCATTCACTGTTGTGTATCTATGCACTTATCTGTGCACATTCCCAAAATGGAAGTCCTCACAGTTGTATGGGACACATACAACACAATGGGACTTGTATCCCATTCATAGGTACTATACACATCTGAATTTCATAGTATCTTACCAAGTTTCCCAAATTTTACTGGGGAAAATACTTAAAATTACATAATATGCCAGTAAACAGAGGTTTGTGTTTTACTGCAAAGAGTGTGCTTGGTTATAAAAAAGTTTGCTTTTTGATACCAAGTCCCAGGGATACCTGCATCTCTATGAAATACAGGTAGGGGATTTTGAGCCCATACCTGATGCTTTTTTGACAAATATCCGTTCATTAACATCCTCTTCAAATACATGCTATCACCTTTCTTAATCAACCACAATGGAAGAGAAATCAATCAAAGTTTACTCTTGCCTTGAAACTGAATTCTCACCTATGACAACATCATCAGAATAACAACGAGGAAAAGGCCGTCTTAAGACATTTGCAGCAAAATTATCAAATTAACCAATTTTGTTTCGGAGTTGTTGGTACATCTCCAGCTTATCAAAGCCCCCAGTCACTTACTTGTCCTCTAAGAGGCTTTGCCCTGTGATCAGATTTTTCCCAGATGGTGCATAGTCCCAGTTCTCTTCCACAATCCCAAGGTAGTAAGTTCTGGTCTTTGCTTCCACCAGCGCCCACAGCCAGAGGAAGCCCAGGGCACGGAGGCGGCCACCGCGCTGAGCGGGAGGCATTTGCGGTGGTGACTGCGAGGCTGGCACGGGCAGGCAGCAGCAGGATGCACCACAGGGAGCTCACCCCTCCCTCCCTCCCAGCTCTCAACAAGTTATAAATAAGGAAGGGACAGAGCAAAGCTCCTCCTTTCCAGCAGGTTAGGACTGGGATAGGTAGAGAGCCAGGCTATGCAGAGCAGGGAGAAGGTTGCTGTCATGGCAGGACCTTTGCCAATCCTTTGGTTAGTGAGTAAATTACTCACTTACCTGTCCAGGCTAGAGCCAGTTGGTGGTTTTTAGAAGTCTGGGTGCTTTTTAGTCCTTCTTTTTCCAGACTAGGTGATATGGCATATTGGGGCAGAGGAGGGGTTAGTGGTTTTGACATCCTTGTAAAAACCCTGTTTAAAAAATTTTTATTTTAACTTCTTGATCATGTCTGAGATTTCTAAAAATAGCATCTTATTGTCCTTTTTGTTTTTTTTTTTTTTAATGACATAACACTAAGGTATAATTCAGCATTATCAGAGAGAGCAAAAGAATTGGCCAGTACCTCTCATAATTTTCTGATCTATTTATTAAGACTGCAATTGATTTGAATATATTTCATTTTAGAGTGCCCAAAATGAGGTACCTTTTTATAAGCATCCCTGGAAATTAGAGTCCTTGTAAAAGTCTTTCCATTTGGACACCCAAGAATTGATGCACACAAAGATCACCCTTTTATTAACCCTGGTAATTAACATGCCCACGTAGCTCTCTAGAAAATCACTCCCTTGCTTTATAGCTTAACCTCTTCTAAGAGGATATCTGTGTTACCATCTTGGCAAAGCCCAATGTAAACATATACTTGATAGGATAGAATATTTTAAACCACTTAGGAAATTTCCCAAAAAATATCATCTGGGTAACAAGACATTTTGCAAAATCATACTACTCTATTCCTAATTTTTAAGTGACTACAGGTATAAAAAAAGTTGCAGTTCTGGAATAGAGTTCTTGAGACTCATTGCAAGCTTTAACAGTTGTGAAATTTCCCTTTCAGGTCCAGAACTATCTGACCTCTTCCTGTGGAAGCTAATGGTTATCCATGATTAGGGATGCAGGAGGCTTCAGAAACAGATTTGGAAGTCCCAGGTTTAATGCTGTCCACCAGCTCAGTGATGTGAATGATGTTTTATGCGGCAGTCGGGTGAGGTTCACCCTCTGGCATGTGGCAGTGATGGCTACATCTATGGTCAGCTGTGCTGAGCTCCCCTCTCCTCAGTAGTGTGCAGGTGTCACTGAAGTCACAAAGAACAACTCAAAAAAAAAACAGGTGCTGTTCACAGCAGCCCAGCTCCAGCCACCTGGACCTTGATAGGTCTCATCTAAATCAAGAGACAAGGCACACAGACACATGCAGTATCGTGCTAAAGAAGCTTTTGGTGGTTTTAGGCTATACTTTCCATTTCTTTAGCTATGAGGATTGAAAGCCCAGTATATGTGCCAGTCAGAAAAACTGCAAAGGGTCAGCTTGACACAGTTATAAAAGCAGGAGTCCCTTGGCCCCCAAAATTCTCTCTGATACATGCTGATGTTCATTTGCTCATGTCAGTTAATCGATGAACAACGAGGAAGAGGAGAGGTGATAGGACAACGCAGGTGTTGTGCAACAGGACAATACAGGTGTAGAGAGATCCTGATCCTCAGAGGCAGCACCTACAGTCTTCCTGATATCCTTGGACACCTTGCTGATCTCTTCACTCTTCTGCTGCAAACCACATGGTGCCCAGCCTCTTGTCTTCTCATGTCAAATACTCTCTTCTAAAACACTGATACTCACAAGTCATCTTCCTTTGCCACTGCTTTATTGTGTCACTTTGTTGCATTACTCAAATGATGATGACTAAAAGCACTGCGATTCTAACAGGCGTAATTCGAAAGCAAAAGAAAACACAATGACAGTGGGAGCTGAGCTGAGCTCTGCCAGCCCGTGGCACAGCCATCGAATGTGTCCCTGGGCTGGGACAGACAGGCCAGCTGCTGGCTACACACCTGTGAAAAGGCCAAGGTGACACTTGGAGCTTATCCCACTGTCATCTTTTCACAGGGCCTAGGAATACTTCCACTGCCCAGAGGAGCTCTCCTGAGCCCAGGGGAGTTACAAACTTCATCACCTGTCACTCAAGCACCTGCATTTACAAGAGCTCGTGCCTGTTATGCAAATATTCATTGTCATAATGTAGCAAGCATTTGCATTCGAGTAGGAAATATGTTTATTTATAGGGCACTGTGCACTTTGAATGGGATTGTGTGGAGTTCAATTGCTTAAATCAGACATTTGCATGCCATTTAGAGATATTTAAGGACTGGGTACAGGGCCAATGTCATCTACACAATGTTATGGCTTCCGGTCCGTGTGCTTTTTTGTAACTCAAGAATTCTGTTTTTTGTTTAAATCTTTGTATATGTGGACTAATAGAACACAAATGCATCAAACTAATAGGGAATACGAAGGGGAGTGCCCAATTCTGAGCTGGCATCTGACTGCATTGCAGTCATTTAAATAATAATAGTGCTATGTCCTAGTTTTTCTACTGCTTCTCATGCACCTAGGATTGGGTCCTGGCTGCTTTCTTGTTAGAATAACTCTTTAAAATTAAAATATGAAGTTAATTTATTTGTCTATTACCGTAAAATTTACTTGTGTAACAGGAATAATGTGTAGACATTAGCACCCTATATCAGCAATGTGTTGTAAGTCTGGTAAACGCCTTAGCTTGGCTTCAGCACTTAGTAGATCCGGCAACTTGTATACCCTTTGCATCCACACATTAAGACTTAATTACCTTGTCACATCATTAAACCCAGGCACATTTGCATTCCGGGGAGGTGCTGTGGGCGTGACTCAGAAAAAGATGAAAGAACAGCTGTTTTGCCCTTCATCGGGAAAATTTCTGGGAAGCTCCCTTCCAAGCAGTGAGGTCATGGGATTAAATCTGTCACTTTGTCCAGGATCCTTTCAGCAAAGGGGTTGGTTGTTGGTTATTCTGAGACTTTCTGTCCCTCTGAAGGCTGAAATTAGAGCATGGCTGGGTTTCAAAGTTTTGCAATGAGAAGCAATGTTCATACGACCAAAGGGTGAACATCTTGAATACCAGTTTGTGAATGAGCCCTGAAACATGACCAATAGAGCTTTCTTTTCAAGTAAATCGGGAATTATTGCAAGAATTAGCTTAAGTTAGTGCATTAAAGCCCAGACTTGCACTAACTAATGTTAGTGATTAAACTAAAATATTTAAGCTGTGATGGCTGTTAAGATCAATGAAGAGAGATGATGGATGTGCTGACCTTTGTGAGTTCCTTGAAATTAGATCATAGACGAGCACTTTATTTAGGCTGCTACAACTGAAGCCCAGCTTTGACTCTCCATTGTGCAGATGATGAGCTGATGTTCATGCAGATTGTCTGCTCTGTGATTGTCTACTCTGCTTCCTTTGCTTCTTCTTGATAGTAGTAGTTCCCATTCATAGCTGGTCCTTCCTGGTGCCTCTGCTGTGTTGGTTCGTGTCTCCATTGCAATCCAGGTTGGAGAATTAGTCTCGGTTTCCAGCATAATATTACCCTCAGCTAGTATTGCCACCAGCCCTGGAGCTGTGCCTGTAGTGACTATCCCAAGTTGACAAAGAGTGTCTGTGATACATCTGGGAACTGAACCCTCCTAAGTTTTGCATCAGCCTTTCAACCAAGACATCCTCTCCCTTCATCAGTTGTCCCATTCTTTCCAGACACAAACACACATTAAATGTAAAAGTCTCTTTGTATATCACTTAAAGCCAGTTTCTATTGCACTTTAAAAAAAAAATTTCTGAGTTGCAGCAGTAGTGAACAGAATATAAACCTCACATTATCTTGGGTAGTCACACAAGGTGCATGTGAATTACTTGAATCTTTTGAGTTCACACTGGTAAGTCAGAAATCTCAAAAGGCATTCAGAATTTCTGTCTGGAGTTCTGGATAGGACTTTGGTGAGAAAGGCTTCCTTGGAAGCCTTGCACAGTATTTCCCTGTAGCATTCCAAGTCTGAGAACTCAAACTGTTGGAGATAGAAGGACAAAAAAGCTTCTTGAACTCCAAGAATAACAAGGATCTACTATCAATGAAGATACTAGAAGTGCAGCTATATCCCATATTACATGTGACACAGTGAATCTGACTCACATCTGCCCAGAAGAAGTCTTTGTGGCAGGATGGAAACTGAACCCATCCCTCCAGATTGCCATGTCAGAGCCCGCACGGCTCCCTGGAGTTGCCTTCCAGCCATTTGGGCCCAGTCCATGCACCCAGCTCAGGGTCACAGTTGGGCATTTGCTACAGTGGTTGTCTGGAGATTATTAGCGCAGAATATTTTTCTCTGTTCATCTCTGTGTGGACAGTCTTCTTGCAGAACAGCTACTTTGGTACATTACCAGTTGTTGACAAATTTTGAGGCAAGGTGTGAAATGGAAAAAAGGGCCTCTGTTTTATCAGAAGCAGCATACAGATCCTTTCTTTTCTGTCAAGGTTTTGAGCCAAACCCAGTATCTCTCACACCACCAACAAAGTACAATAACATAGATTAATTTAGATTTCAGAGAAACAAAGGATACATTTGTAAAAATCCCCTAAAGATATTTCAATTTGAAGAGCGTAAAGGAATGCAATGATGAGAAGAAAGGCATTTAGCTGTGCACTGAAAGGAGCTGCAAGCTTGAAGAGATCACAATAAATTGCCAAATAGGCTGGGCAAGTACAAATTGTTCATCCTTAAGAACCATTAAAACAAAGCTAAAAAAAGTAAGTTTTGATCCTAATTAAGAGAAGCTTCTTGTGTATGGTAACTCATGTAAATCTGCATTGTTAAAACAAGGTTAATACCTCGACAGAACTTCAAGGTACATTATTTATGAGTTTCCATGGAATGGTATTGTAGCACTCAACAAACATGAAAGAGCTCTAACGTTACATCAGCACTGTGGGACAGAACACGTTTATTAACCCTATTATACAAATGAGGAAGCAGGAAGAGTACACAATGTCCAGATCCTCATGAAGCAAGGCCACCTGGTCTCTTGACTCCCTGTCCAGAGCTGGGAGCAAGGCAACAGCCCTCCTGGCCCCCAGGCTTTCCCCTGAGCACAAGACTGGCGGAGATCAGGGTCTTGCTGGACTTCCAGTGTCTGTGGAAGTGATGCTGTGATTGGCTGCATGGTGAAACTCTTTCACACGCACCTTTTCCATTTGCCAGCAGGGAGGGCCAGTGCTGAGGTCCACCTGAGCTCTCCTCCAGGCAGCTCTGCTGCCTGTCCAACCTCCTCTAATCACCCCGTGGGCATCATGGGATCCTCTTCCATCACGTCTCCTGGCACTGACCTACTTACTTACTCTAGAGGAAATGTCACCCTTTTATTTTCCTCCTATGAGATCATTGCCTCATTTTCTCTCTGAGTAAATAGGGGAGTTGAGGTAATAAAGCCCAGCACTGGAAACCTAACCAGGTCTATTTAAAGCAGGTAGCAGAGAAGAAGGTATCAAGCATTGCGAGCAGAAAATAAAGAACTGATGTGATTGCATCTGCTCAAGTGGTTTCAAACTGTTGCAAACTCAATTCTGACAGACAACCCATCCCCAAGATTGGTATAAAATTGCCTATTCCAAGCAGGATTGTGACATTTTGCTTAGGGTCTGTCGATTCAATGGGAGGGTGTCATGTGAAACAGAGGAGCTGACAGGAGTTACCTGATGTCCAGACAATTTCTTCTGGCCAGTTTCTCGGCTGGAAAGGAGAAAATGTGGAAAATGTCACAACCTTGTGGAAACATGGATGATTGCCCACAGTGAAATCATGTGATTTATGGGATATGCTGCCAACTATTAGTGTCTTTCATCTGAGTCTACAAGGTTTTGCAATAAGGAGCAGCCCGTGCTCTTCAGTGACTCTGATACTTCCTATTTGAAGGAGCCTGTGTTACAGCCTGACAGCCATTCCTGGAATGGAAGCCTTTCAAGTCTGATATTAAAAAAGAAAATAATTTCAGCAGCAATAGAAATTCCATAGTCTATGGAAAAAAAAACCTCTCTCATCCACTAGCCCAGTTACCACTTTGAAGAGTTTGCTGTAGTCTCAAAACATCACCTGCCTTTGTTTTATAATTTCATGTCAGTACCAGATCTTACATAGTTGATACTGAGAATTTCTTCCTTTCCCCTGCTGATTACAGTCCTGGGAGTTGTAGAGCACCCTTGTTTTAACAGAGATCTATTTAAGACTCCAGATTTGGGTCAGGACTGTCAGCATCTTTCTTTGCAAGAAAGGTCTGTGAACACTGTGGCAGGGCCTGGTAAGCCCACACATTGTATATAAGGCTGATCAAATTTGCCACCAAAAGGGTTATGAAGTGAAAGGCAGCACAGTGCAAACCTGGCTGCACCACCCCTGGTTCCAAGCTGAAGTGTTTCTGTGCTGGGGGCCACTTACATTTCTGAAATCAGGACTAATTCAGAGTCACTCTGGCTTTGCCAACGTGGTGTCAACAGAACTTCCTTTTTTTCCCAGTCCACGTTAGTTGTTCAAATGGTAAACTTCATGAATGACAGTGCCTGATGGGCATCCTCCAGCTCCTGCAGGGCAGATCACACAGCTCCACGGCCTGTATGTTTTGGAAGTGGACATCAAACCCCACCTTTGGACACCTCAAAAAGCAGCCTGAGCCTCCTAAGTGCTGAGCAAGCTCCCCCAGTGGAGGAAACATGGTTTCAGCTGACTAACTGTAAGCACTCAGTTAGCTTAGCTTCTCCTCCTGTGTGCTCATCTAAAAGTGGGGATGATTACATCTGACTCCCTCTCCAGGCATTTGGAAGCTAATTTAGTTAATGCTTGTCAAGCACTTTCAGGTCTTCAGATGAAAGGGGCCGCAGATAGGCAAAGCACTGCTATTACTATTAATTATTTCTATTGTGCAAGGAGACTTGAAAGCAGCAAGAGTGATGATTACTCGCTTCCTTTACAAGTGTCAAGACACAACGCAAATACACAGACGAGGATCCTCCCTGCCCTGTGGTGCTCCTAATCTCACCAGCCAGATCAACCAGACAAAGAGCGGGGAAGGGAGCACAAACCCAGACAAGAACAATGCGTGTAGTGACTTACCGCACACGGGTCGGGTTTTGCAACAGCTGCTTTTTACAAGTGTCCTGTTAGCCAAAGAAAACACAATATTACTGTTCTGAGGTATTTAAAAATCTCAAGTCAGCATCTCAAAAATGGAAAAGTTTTTCATAAAAGGTAGTAAATGCAAACTCTGTTTGCCCTCTAATTTTTGGGCAAATCAAGCTTTGAAGTTTTTCTTTTCAGCCATGAGCACTGAAAATATTTTATTAATAAAGAAGTCAAAACTATCCACGAACAATTTGAAATATCTGGATAGGTAGAACAAATTCCTGGTGGTAATAGGTTGCTGTCAATCAACTGCTCAGCAGGAAGGAAGTAAGCTTGGTGACAGCTCATTCCTCTTCCCTCCCATGTACCCAGTGAGTCTCTAACAATTAGTTTTTATTCTCCCCGAAGTGCCAAGAAGCTGGGTGTTAGAAGGAGCTTGCATGCAGTGATGAGATGCTCCACAGTAATTTGTTCCTTTATCTAATGCCTGACTAGACAGGCAGAAGTAAAAAAACCCAAGTGGGTCCCAGACAGATGCTGAACGCTCTCACGCATGACTGTGAAAGGGCTGGCGCTGGTTCGGTGGAGGGAGTGGGAAACATGACCAAGGCCAGTAGCATCGCTGGAGTGGGATGCTCTGGGATGAGAGGTGCCAATCTGAGCCATCGCACCTTTCCTTCAGAATGTGAAGGGTTGCAGAGGCAGATCCTGGGTCAGGGAGTACCAGGCTAGCCCACGGGTCCGGCATTGCATCCCTCACCTCCTTCAGGGTCTGTTTCAGCTCGTCAGTGGAATGAGTTTGTAGCTGGACCTGCAATGTCCTGGATGAATCCAGCAATTGCTGAACCTTCCTCTGACTGCTGTATGAATCCAAATGGCATTCTTGTTTTCTTTTTCTCACTTAAAAGCATCCAGTCCATTTAATAACAGCTACCGAACATGCTGGGGACAACATCAGATGGAATTTTCTTTTTTTAATTTATCATGGGAAGAGGATGCCTCATGGGAGACACCACCAGACATGTGCTTTAATTAAACTATTGAACTATTCTTAAAAGAATCCCAGTCTCTTTCAAAAAGCAATTCTTCCAAGGAAGAAGCAGCTGTATTTCTTGGAGATCATAGGGAAATGCCTCCTTATCTCATTAAGCATCTCAAGAATATTAAAAATAGGTTTAAAATGCTGGACCAGCTGTCTTCCATACACTGTTTCTGTTTTCCAGGGCTGCATTTCATCCTTGGGCTCCTCCAAGCTCCCTCTAATGGCCATCGACATCGTGGGTCATTGTCCCCCTGTGCCATTGCAGGGGAACCACACAGGCACGAAGCCCCGGCACTGCACAGGGCGAGCTGTGCCCCCTGGAGGAGGCCCTCCAGGCTTTTACTTTGGCAATGTGTGTGGCTTCATCTCTCACCTAGCTTTTTTATGACCCTGTCTCCACCCAGTATCTTCCCTCTTATGACTTCCCGGTATTCTTGCCTTTCTCCCAGCCTCTGGAGTCTTGCCATCATCACAGAGTTAATGCAGGTCTTGCCCTTAGCTCAGCTCAGGCCCACACCTAATATAAAAAATGGATTACACCACCAAGGAATGACACGAGCATACTCCACACGGTTTGGTCATTTTTAAGTCTTGCTTATGGATCTCTTCCTCAGGCTGGCCCAGGAAGGGCTACCTGGACCTACCATGGCCAGACAGCTTTTGAATATTTCCAGGACTGGAGATTATATATCTCCAAGGATGGGGACAGACAGTTCACCCTTTTTCAGAAAGGACCTTTAATTATGTCTGCCTAATTTTACCACAAAAAAAAAAAAAAAAAAAAAAAAAAAAAAAAAAAAGCCTGCAGCCCACTTTCCTCAACGTCCCTTTACCCTCAAAAAAGCCTTGATTGAATCTGCCTTTCAGTGGACATAGAAACAGTAACGATTAAATAATTTGAGGATGAAGATTGCTTAATTTCTGGGAAAATCTGGAATGTGTTTGTCTGTGAAAACAGAGAATCCCTTTCAGAAACCAATCCAGTGCTAAGAAATACCTGAAAGCACTTTACACTTAGGGAAATATTGACTTAATTGCCTCAGGCCCTTCTGCTACATATGTGGAGATTTTAAATACTATCCTGTCCCACAATGGATGCAAACAACTAACAGCTTTGGAGTCAGCAAAGGGATGGATTGTCCTTTCTTCAACCAGCCAGCACCAGCTGGAAAGAAACAAACCTCAGGATCTGAAAAACAGCTGTATTTCCAAAGGCTTATTCAAATTTTCCACATATTTTCATTTCTCTGAAACAGGCAAAGTAAGTAGTAAGTACTTCTACTAGCAGGCAGTAATTCTGGCTACAAACCTTGCCTCATGTGCATGTTCAAAACATCACAACTACGCACACAGAGCTAGTATTGATTTTCCTTTTTTTCCTTTTGGCACAAAACCAGATGGAGATGGCGAATGAGTGGACAGTGCCCCTTGCAATAACAAAACACTTAATGATCACTTCTGACCTCCTGGGTGTTGCCCTATTCTTTCATTCTGGTGGGAGTCAGATGCCCCAGGTGCCTCAGCCTTGCATGGAAATTTGTAATCTCTTTCAAGTTACCTGGATAAGCTACATCTCTCAGTCTGACCAAAACCAGCACTCTGGACTACAGAAACCTTCCCTCCTGACACTGTCAAACATCTATAAAAAATACAATGAGCATTTTTTGACAAACCACATACTTCTTCAGCGTATCCCCAATATTTGTTCTTCATTACTGAAGACTTCCTAAGAAGCCTGGAGCAGTTCAGGGCAAGAGAGGAAAGGAGAAGGATCACCAATAAGATTTCTCCTGTTTGCTCAGGTAAATAGGGGCATTTTCCAGTCAGTATTACTTTTAGCTCCTAATTCACCCTCTCCCTAAGCACATTCTTGGGCAAACCCCAGTGTCAAAATATATGGATGAAAAATGCCTTTCAGCCAAAACCAGAAAGAAGTGTTGCATGAAACCAGCAAAATGAAAGCACAAACCTCTAATTATTTTAATATTGGATAGTGACTGTGTTGTTCTGTGTTGGGAGTACAAACAACCCTTGGCCACAGGTCATAGTCCATTGCTATTATAGAAAACATTGGGGTTGGTACAGTGCTGTCCCTGGGCAAACCACTCAGATAATTAAATAAAACAAGCTTTGTTATAAATCAGATGAACATACGTACACACAAGCAAGCAATGGATAATGCTTTGTTGGATGGGCAGAGCTCACTGGGTGTTGTCTCAGGACCATTCTCCTCACCCCAGAAGGTGCTTCTGCAGAGGGTTGGCTGTGCCACCCTGGGGTCATATAGTAACTGATAATGACGGGACTTATTCCCAAAGCACTGTCTCTTGGTAGTGGTGCAAGTGTCCCCAGAGGCAATGATGTGTGTGCTGCCATTGCAGGGGGAAAAGTGTGCTTAGCAGGATGTCATGTCAGGGAGCAGAGAGAGTCTAAGTATGTAGGAAAGGGCATTACACGTAAAAGGAGAGACAAGAGAAAATAAGCAAGCAGGGGGGGAAATGAAAAATAGGTAAAACAGAAGAGAAGGAACAATCCATCCATGTGACTGCTGTTGCTACAAAGTGCATGTCCAGCATATGCTGTGTGTTGGGACCACCAGTGCATGATGGTGCAATGCAGTGAATACACTCCCCAAGAGTACAGAGAGCCTATTTCAAAATTTGTCCAGAATAACTTCCATTCCCCCTCTTCAAACTCGTAGGTATCCTTAATATAAAAACCTTAGCTCTGCACCACTCAGCCATTAAAAGTGGTTGTTTTCTGGCTGTCTCTGATCTGATTCAAGTAATGAGCCTTTTTTTACTGAACTGTTTCTCAGCTTCCTCAACAGTCTTGCTGTGAAGGTCTTGGATACTTCAGATAAAGGAAAACCTGAATAATGCTGGTGGTGTCATTTCCATCTTCCTGCTTCTACCTTAACAGAGCATCTGCATGCTCCTGGATACAGGCAGGCAGGTTCAGCTGTGCCCCAGGCCATGTTCCCTGCAGTGCCAGGACCTTCTGAGAGCCAGCTCATCTCAGAAAAGGCTTCTTAACAGCAGTTAAGTTTCCTAACAGCAGTCTGATCTCAGGAAAATCAACCTCACTCAGTTGAAGGGAACATTAACAGCAAAGAGTCACAGGAAACAGCAGCAAGAAATAATTTGTGTCGAAATGGAATAAATTAAATTGAGTGGAGTGCCACCTTGTACTCAGAAAAAAGCTGTGGCTTCAGAGCTATCGCTTAAGTTTTGTACAAGAATAGATGGGAACAGAGCTCCTTGCTCCTTCCACATCATATCAACAGCAAACAGGCCATTTTTCCTTAGTGCGCAGCAGCTGCGCTCCAAATGGGGCAGATCAATTAATAGAGTAAGTGGGCAGTCAGATATGCCCTTCAAAAACCTGCACATGGCTGTAATTCTTCAGTTTCTCACATTGCAACACTCAAGGAAATTGTGGGGCTGAACTGTTTTCATTCCCATCATGACGAATAACATTTTTCACATATTTACAGTTCCTCTCTCAATTCCCATGCTGCTACATGTAACTGGAAAATTTATGGCTAAAAGGGCAGAAATAAAAGGAGTATCAGAGCTGTGTGCAGTAAATCAATATAATCAGGAGGCATTGATCAGTGGAACACAAAATGTTTTCATTGCCTTAAAAGTCAATATTGCAGGGGGTAAAATAGATGTACACAATCATATACACTCAGCCACTAAACACTTCACAGACAAAGCTCAGTGTTTCTAAGTGTTTTAGAGCTTAGTTGCTTTCATTTCTTTTGGTTGAGTCTGTTGCTTTAGAAAAACAGTTAGGAGTCAGGATGCCTGGTGTTAATACAGATTTTTATTATGTTCTTCTTTTTGGCATTCTTCCTGTGCTTCACAATGAGCAGTACTTAGCAGAGAACTCATCAAAGACTGAATGTAGAGCCTACTTAATAATGAGCACATCTAAAGATATTATTGAACCAGTAAGAGAATAGAGTTCAATATAGCTTACTATTATTTTATTTTTTCCTATAGTGACTAAAAGCACTAGTCTTTAGTTAAGCCCCTGAGCACATAAGTGTTATATAAATGTAAATGAAAACACTGAACTTGCCCCAAACAGTTTAAAATCTACATTGTCAATAGACAAACTTTGGAAAGTGCAGAGAAGAAAATGAAAAAGGTCAATAAAAGAATGCGTAATGCTGGGGACACATATAGGTGAGAAACTACAGAGGTGAGGTTTGCACATCATCCTGGAGGAGTATGAGCCAGGCAAAACCAGAGAAATGCAGAATTAAAATGGAGGATGCTGAGCCCAGCTTAGGGTGTTGGGTATGGGAAGATGAGAAAGGTGGTGCCTGAGAAATATTATGGAATTAAATTCTATAAAAACTCCAAGCAACCAGGATATGAGATTTAGGGGCAGGGTTCATCTAAAGTATCATTATGAAGTTCCCTCATTTGCTTCTTAACTCTCTACATAAACTGGCAGGTCCCTCCAGTTGTTCCAGCTGTCAGTGCAAATTGCTGATGGTCTTCAAGTTTTTCTAAAGTTAATTCTTTAACTGGTTTAAATGTCACTAGACCTTGTGCCTTTGTCCTGTCTGGAGATTGTACGACACTTTGTTCCTTTCCCTTTGGGTTGAAGCACTGCCACAAAAGACATGGTTAAAGGCTGTTGCTGCTGATGTCAGTTGATGTTTGGGGCATTGGATTCAGTGAGTTAATTCAGTTTTCCTCCTTGTTACCAATTGCATTTTAATGAAGGTTCTTTGCCTGAGATCCCTTTGAGATCACTAAAGACTTTCACCAGCTGTGAGTCAGTGATTAGTTGGTATGATTATTTATATTAAATATGCGACCAGGGCCTGAATTCCTGGTGCTTTTGCAGTCACTCTGCCATGCTGGTAGTCCTCATGGATGCGATTCATCTGACAACAGATTCTGACATCGAGATCTGAACAAGTGGTGAGATTCTTTTACCATGAATGATTTACTGTAATCCTACAGTAATTCCTAAAATAGATCTTGTGATTCTTTTCCTTAGAAGCATGTTTCTCTCACGAGAAACAAGCACAGCCTAGGTTGTCAGAGAGGGGATGTTTTCAGTTGAAGGGAAGGATCTGGGTATATTCCCAGCACAACTGAGGCCAAATCTGACCTACCAAGTAACAAATCTATTTCTATGTTTGAAAGTTCAAACATATTTTAACAGTTATTATTATCATCACGTTTCTTACAAAAGAAACTCCCTTTCTCCTCAGTATAAGTCTTCTCCCAGTTCAATTTTAATGCCTTAATACTCTTCACTGTGTTTTACATTCCTTGGCCCAATCCTAGTGTCTCTTCTACCTTTATTTTCTCCACTGCCAAAGCAAATTTTCAGTTTCCATTCCATATTCCTACTCTCTCCTCCTTGGAATAGTGTGGTTTTTTGTTTCCTTGCTCCCTCCCTTGGTCACATCTCTCTTTTTTCCCCAGCCTGTCTGTCCTTCTTTCTCCTTTTTCTCCTGTGAGTCTTTTACCCTTCCCATCCCCATTCTCCTCACCTAACTCTCCCAAGAACATGCTTTGGAGCACAGCCAGTACTGGATTTTAACAGCCACAGCCTGGTGGTCAGAAGATGATGCCACACCAATGGCCAGACTTTGCTGTGCCACCACCTCATGCTCCAACCACATTTTCTGCCAGGTACTCATAGTTCCTCTGCCATCTCCTGCCTTTCTTCTTCTGCCAAACTCCACACAGCTGAAATGGTTACAGCTGTAAAAAGGTCTCCACTGCTCCGATCCATGTATCCCGCAGGCTGAGACATTGACCATTGGAACACTGCCTTAAAAGAATCAATAACCATGGGTGACACGCCAACCTCTCACTGGCCAACCAGGGATAACTTGGGGTATTTCCTCATTCTCAGAGAGAAAGAGCTATTTGTTTAATAGAGGCCATCACCCAAAAACATTGCTCTGCCTCGCTCAGACAGCCACACTCCAGGAGAGAGGAGCTGGAAAGCCTGAAGCCAGCTGTGGGGAACTCTGGAGGCCATCTTAGCCCTGCTTAGAAGGTAAGCAAAAGTATTTACATGCTTACTGTAGCGCTAAAAAGCAAAACTTCCTAAAAACCTCACTAAAAAATAGAAGCTTGCTCTAGCCACCTTGCTTAACGAAGCTGTAGAATGTGCTTTTGTTTGGTGAATTAATAAGGTGTTTTAAGTGCTTTTGGCAAACTGGAGTGTTCTCCTAAGCTATAATAACACATGCAGATGCTCTAATGTGCACAGGTAGCAAAGCAGCATTGATTTTGGTAGTAGAGGCTCTCACTAGGTCTGGTGATTGTTGTTTAGGTAAGTTCTCCCTGCAGTTTGAAGTGGTATTGAGATAGGTCAGGCAGAAAGGGATGGAACCCCCAGCTCTTCCAGCCAAAGCAGCGTCACGTTGCTTTGTGCCGTACAAGAACTGGGCCCTCTGGTGATGTACAAAAGATGCAGAAGAGAATTTATAACTCAGCTACAAGGCTTAGCTTTTATACAAGGAGGTTAGGCTGTGCCTGTGCTTGTTTGCTTCTCTTGGAGGAGGGGAAGTAGGTGAGGTTGGGCAAACAAATGGAAAAGCTAAAGCTGGAATGAGACAGGAAAGCAGGCAGGCAAGAGTTACTGTAAAAAAATAACCTAGACACTGGTTATTTGAGACAGGTGAAATATCCAGTATTCTTTCCATTTTCCTCCATTCCCATTCCCCACTTCATCTTTCACATGCACATTGTTGGTCTGTTTAGATTTTTATCTCTTGAGCTAGGGCTTTCTCCAGAGGCTTGCAAAATGCTTTGCCAAATTTTGAGCACTGTGTAAACAACAGGTAATGACCATAAACACAGAAATATCTCTGTTAAAAATGATCCCATCTGGAACAGTTTAATGCCAGTTAGCTTATTTTAAAGACGAAATATAAAGCTCAACATGACTGTGAAGTGCTCAGAAGAAAATGCATGTAAGTACAGTGCTCTTGTTGAACTCATAGCAGCAGAGAACTATGCAATTTTTTTGCTATAGAAATGCAAACTCAGAAGAAGTCTCTAGGAGCCACATCTACTTCACAGCAATATATGGCAGCCCATAAAGTCTTTCTGTTTTCCCTCTCAGTTGAATAGGTCAGAGGACATCTCACCTGATATCTTACCTAAACTTTACCATCTTCATTCCGTCACCAAATTATGTTTTAGTCTGTCTCTGCCTTTCTCAAATGGCTTCAAGCTACCTTTCACCTGGGCTTTTTTCTTGCTTGGGAACCCAACCTTGATTGATTTCTGTGTTCCTAGCCTGCTTAATGCCTTCTCCACACCAATCTTTGTCATAAAACTTTCCAGATTAGCCAAGACACATGAGCAAATTGTGGGACATTTCACTGCTGACGGCCTCAGTTATTACAAAAACTATTTGCACATAACAAGTCAAGGCATCTGCATGTGCATGAAATGGTGTGTATCCACATCCTTTTCCTTCTCTTGCATTTGGTAACTGACTCACAGGAGAGCAAAGCCCTTTTTGTCATAAACTGACACTTCTCTCTGAGGACAGAAATCCACAGCTTGATATTTTGTATTTTCATGCACATTTTATATTTTTATGCATTTGAAAACCTTGAAGCTATGATAAAACATCATTAAGAAGCTGTGATCAGTTTGCGCCCTAAAGTTGAAGGTAGTATGCAAGTTCAATAACCTCTGACCCAGTAGTTTGAAATTTCCAAACTGACATGGAGATGTATCAGTGGATCCACTTTTGTACTGATCAGGCTTTTCTCTCTGCCTGTAGGTCACAGCATGGGTGCAGTGTGAGCTGAGGTTGTAGACTTTGGTGAAGAGGGGTCTAGTAACAGCCTATGAAAAACTGGGGGGGGATGACAGAGGTGATGGAGTGGTGTGAGAGGATATAATGAGGAGCAACAGCCCTGTTTACAGCTTTGGAGATTCAGACTGGACACGAGAAAAGACTTTTCCATCAAGTGATTGGGTCAATCCTGCAACAGGTCACCCAGAGAGGCAGTGGCGGCTCCATCCTTGGGGGCTTTTTAAAGCTCAGCTACACAAAGCCGTGGCTGACACAGTGACCTAGTGTTGGTGGTAGCCCTGCTTTCATCAGGAGATCAGATTGGACACCTGCAGAGATCTCTTTCAATCAATGCTTCATTTATGTTCATTCTTTGATTTAAAAAAAAGAACCTGAATGCTATGAACTACTAAGCTACTGTATGTTATGACAGATCCCTGAAAATGAGATGGCATGGTTTTTTGACCTGCCCTTAGCAAACAGACACAGAATTAGACAAGATTGCAGCTTTTCAGATATTTTAGGGTAGGTGCCAAACAAGCCCATAATCCACAGTCTTATCAACCCTTATGTGCAGAATAAGCACGTCACAGTAAACAGTAATAAATATTTCTCCAATTCTTACTGAGAGTGTAATTTTGACTGAAATAGAGGAAATGCAGCTGGTAGGCACCCTGGGGTGGCTTCCCTGCTTGTCCCAGTGCCAAGGGCTGAACATTCACATGGTATCCTTGGTAGCCATTTCCTGCTCTTCTAGACCTTCAGTGAAAGAGATTTCAAACCAGCTTCCCAAGACAGTGGTTCCAGAAAACCCAGGGCATCTGTAGTGGGTTTAGTACTGGCTAAATGTTAGTGCACCAACTAGAAATTATTTACTTATTTACTTGCTGTGAGATATGGATTAGGAGGAGGAGGGCAAAACAGGTTCAAAACTTTAAAGGATATAACAAAAACTTTATTAACAGAATTAAAAGAAAAATTATAAGAAAATCAGAATAAATCTTCAGAACACCTCTTCCTCCCACAACCTCTTTTCCTTCCCCCTGACAACATGAAGAGACAAAACTTGGAACTTTTAGTCAGTTTACCACTTCTAAAATAATCTTTCTTTAGTTTAGTTAGGGAGAGGAGTCTCTCTTGCCTTGCTATGGAGACTTTTTTACAAGAAACAGTTTTTGTGTGTCTTTAATGTCATAGCAAATCAGCTGCTCGGGAAAGGAAAATTTGTTTGCAGTGTGAAGGTCTTTCTTATGCTTTGCAGCTTTCTCAAAGTGCTTTTATGGGTTATGTCAATTTATGGGGTACTATTTTAAGGATGAGTTGTTTTAGCATAAAAACAAAAGTTCTTTTTTTTAATGTCTGGAAATAGAAGTTTTTCTTCTTTTGCCCCTGGGGCAAAGTTTCTGATCTCTCTTATCTTTTTCTGTTTAAACTTTTTATTGGATTATAGTTTTTTAGCATTTATATGCTTTAGCATGAGTGGTTTTTTTTATGGGCTGCGGGTGAATGATGCATTTCTTTATGCACTTTATGAATTATAGGGAAAAAATGAAGTTTGATGTATCAAAAAGTATATCTCCACTATAGCCTCACAAAAGAATTTCAACTTCAGACTAAGGCATCTCTTTAATCCTCTCCCATCTAAAATTTGACTTCTTTACTGACTTCAGTAAGTTTTCTCTACGTGTTTTCTCTACGTGTCTTCACTCTTTTTTTTTCCTGATTTGGGAGAGAATTAGTGTTTGTAGGTTTGTTTGTTCTTAAGTTTTATCAATTGAAACAGTTTTTATAGTCTTGCAGCAGGGAAAGGTTGATCTCATCTAGGCTCTGCAATTGAGGAATCACTATGTTTTTTGCTGCTGGTTACGTGGTCCCCGCCGGTACCATGTGAGTCACGCTGGCTGACAGAACGTGCAGCTTCTTCTTCATGAATGACACCAGGAAAAAGAAATAAAACTGCTGCTGCTGCTTTTGTCTTTCTGCTTGCAGCATGGTTTGCTAAAAGCAGCTAAGCAAATCAAGTCTATTGCGAGTCATGCCGAGACAGCTGCAGCGATGCAGTCTCAGCCACGTGGCTGCTCCTGGACTGGGCCAGCAGTGGCTATTTTTGGCCCTGGCCATTTCTGACCTTGGGGCCGTCTCCAGTGTCAGCCATGGGGCAACTCCCGGCTCTGACCTTGGAGCAAAGCAAAGTCTATGTGCGAGCCATGCTGAGATAGCCCTGGCCGCACGGCGCTGTCTCGGCCACACCAACTCCGGACAAGCAGTCCTGGCTGCGCGGTCGCCCGTGGCACTGGGACAGTCTCAGTGGCATGGCCTGGAGGCAGCAGAAATCTCAGCCGAGCAGCCAGCTGCATGAGCCGTGTGAGCCTGGCCTGGCTAGGCCTGGCCCAGCCGCACAGGGCCAGCCCAGGCCCGGCTGGTTGCTTCTTCAGAAGCCAGAAGCCAAGAGAGCTTCCCTGCCCTAACCTATCTTCAAATGTGTTTTCATAGAGGCGTATTCAGCTCTTCTAAGTGGCTTAAGTGGGTGTCAATCTTCCAAACTAGCCAGTTGATTGGCTCCAGCTGGTCTCCACAGGGAACCACCCCCCAACTGAAAACCAGACTTGGTTGAACCAGGACAGCATCCACCTCCTCTTCCACTCAAGGCCTTGGCCCTGACTGCCAGCCAGGGTATCTGTTTGTGGGGTCATGGTTTTGTTACTGATATTCTCAATGGACAGACAATTGTCCATTAACAACTAAAATGAAACTCTCTGGTAATTTCCTGCCAGGAAATTACAGGTTTAGTCCTACAATTTTAAATAAATTCAATTAAACATCCCAGCGGTGAATAATTCAATTTAAAATAAATTCTCTGAAGGGAACAGGGTCTGTAGAACAGGATTATCTGTGTAAGTCTTACCTGGAAGATTTCTTTCTACAACATTGGTTCTTCTTTCATTGAAGTATAAAACTGCTGAAATCTGGTGCTCCTTGCACTGCAGTAACCCAAACCTCCCTCTATCTTTCCTGAGCAGAGAGCTGCCATGTGCACAGGGAAGTGTTCAAAGTGCATTGGGATCACCCTCCTCCCACTGGCCGTATGTGCCATTGTCTCCAACATTCTCCTGTACTTCCCCAATGGACAAGTACTGCAGCTCAGCGAGATAACTGATTTGGTCTGGTTTTTCCACGGCATTCTGGGAGCTGGGATACTGGTAAGAGATGAATATTTATTGTGAGTTTTGTTCAGTTGTTTTAAATTTGGGGGCTGAGGAAATCTCCATTTAAAAAAAGGTCATAAAAATGTGTTTTGCATAAACACATGAACAGCTTGAATGAGAAGTTGGGTATATAACTGAGAAAATGCATTTAACGCAAAAAAAGTGCCTAGTCAAAGAAATACAAAACATTCCTGAAATAAATATCAGGACTCCAAGTTAGGATGCAGCACTAGGCCTGACTGCTCACTGTGGAGAAGAGTTACATGAGTGACCATCCTCCAAGAGTGAAAGCAAAGCTGAGGTCAGCTGGAGGTGGTGAGTTTTTGCTATTGTCTGCACCCCCACGTTACTCCTCCAACTGATTTTATGTACACACAATTCACAAAAACATTAAGGAAAAAACTGAAACATATTTCAGCAGGTGTTAGTTTGAGACCCAGCTAACACTTGACAAATGTGGAGCTGCAAATGGCTTAATAAGCTGAATGCCTCCTGTTCCCACACTCCCACCCACCTTCTTTTGGATTGGATCTGGTTTGAATGTGCTCTTCTATAACTAGTTCTCCATTCCAGGCCTCAGGAAAGATCACTTTTATGTGAATAACCATGTCTAGAAGGGAACATGTTGGGGAATATTTATCTTTCCAGTTCATAAGAAAGCCTGCTCCCCTTGTGCTCTTTCAATTATCTACCCAAGTGCAGTTAAAAAGCTGAGCAATAACATGCATATGACCAGTACTGGGCAGATGGCAAACTGGCACAGAGCTGGTCAAAAAATAAAAGAATCTTTAAGAATAATTAACTTAGAAAAAAGTAAATCTTATTTACGGTCAGCCTATGGTGCAGCTGCTGCTTAAGTCTATGGAAAGCCTGCAGTGGATCTGGTTCATACTCGTCTTTCCCAAAGCAGAAACACGGTATAAAGTCATTCAATAAACTGTTCTCCACCAGCAGCTTGTCTGCTTCTTCTTGTGGCTACCACTTGGGCCTATTACTCATGCTGAGCTTGAACATAAGCATGAGTTTGTAGAAGGAAGAAGTGCAACTACATGAGAGACCTTGTGGAAAATACGTATCACTGCAAGCCCAGGAGTCATTGGCGTTCAATGAAAGGAAAGGAAAGATGTTAGACGTGACAGCGTCATTGGCTCATTGAAAATGGGCCTTCTTTTAAGGCTTCCATACAGCCTTGCCTGTGGCCAGCACCACATACATCAAAAATGAGAACAGTTAGTCAGAGGAAAGGAAAAATTTGCATTGACCTTCAAAACACAGCATTAGGAGTAATTACTGATCCACAAACAATGCTGTTGAGTGTACACGTTTTCCAGAAAACAGCATGAGAAATGCCCACAGGTAAGAGGAAAGAAAGTATTATCATCAGCTCCATCTTCCAGGTGCTGGAAGCATGGGAAAATGAAGATTGGCTTTTCAGTGTCCTAAGGAGTTAAAACAAGGAACAGGATGTTCCACGACTGGAGTCTGGTCCATATCCTGACACTACAGTGAGGAAAGATGAAGCTGCAATATGTTCCCCCATGCACCTGGATTCCTCCCAGAGGAAACTGAGGCAAGTCATGCCAATGGGTTGCCCGATCTTGGAGAATCTCCCCTCAACTAGTATGCAGCCTTCAGAGTGAAGACTGTGGGAGAAACTTCAGAACAGCCTGGCTTAGCTCAGTGAGGCAGTAAACCTCCCTCCACCTGGGAACTTCATCTGTAGACTGAATCACAGATCGTCAGCACACCCTTTGGCTGAGTAGCCAGCTCCACCCTTTCCTCCTCTGCTAAATTTCTAATGGAAATTATATTACATGAAAACCTCTCAATTTCCTTATTTCAAATATTTAGGATGTAAAGAGAGTAAGACTGGCTCTATGTGTCACAGCAATGCCTTTCCTCATAGAAAGCCTGTGTGCAATAGAAGGAAAGACCTGACTGAGCCATGGCTCACACACAGCTCTTGTTTTACTGACAACAGCCAAACCCAGCAAATTCTCATGCCCATGTCAAAAGGCAGGTGTTTATAATCAGGCACTGCATAAAAAGAAAGCTGCCAAGCAAATCCTTCATCCTGAGCCAGGCTAATAGATGACACAAAAGTGTTTGCTATTTAGATGGGAAACCTTGAAAGAAAAATGACAGTCCTGGAGGAAAAGGAGTGTTGGTTTGATGGGCAGAGGTATTAACTCTTCTTCTGAGTGCCAGACAGTAGAACACTGGGGCTGAGGCTGCCTTGGGGATCATATGTGATTATATAAGAGTGGACTTCTTTGCAGGAAGAGAAACACCTTTTTAACCTCAATGCTCTACTTCTGCAGGCTTCCAGATGTGGTCCAGATGTGGTCCAGCACCACTGTAGGTGCTATAGGTTGCCTCTAGGGTGTGCATAAAAGGCAACAGAGAATAAATACTTTGAAAAATATTTAGGAGCCTACAATTCTAAGCAAGTTTCATAATAATGTCCCACACTGTTCAACAGAGACATTCACACTACTCACATAAATTCTATGGGCTTTGTTCATTATGGACATTCTGCTCTTCCTGACCTACATGAGAAAAAGTCTTGCCAGCATCTAGTCAGGCCATTTTTACAGTTTTTACCTTTTATGTTTGTTTGTTTGTTTGATTGATTGATTGATTGACTAATTGATTTGGGTTCTCCTCCTTTCATTAACTTGATGGTAACCATTTCCTACTTTTTTAAATACTCCATTACTTGTGCTGCTCTTTGAGATGCTTTAACCAGCACTGGTGTGTAGAGACAAGGCAGTGGGAGTGTGCTGGCTGCACAGCCAGACCCACAAAAGCTTTCTTGCCCTCTGGCTATCAAACTAAAGGCATTTTTTCCTAACTCCAGAGTGTCTGTAAGGCAGCATTATATCTCAAGTCATAGATGGTTGCTGACTGCATTGTATTGGTCCAGCTCTGCCTGATAATTACCATGGAGAAATCTGATGTGAACTCGAAGTTCCCTGTTGACTGAAGTCCATCTTGTAGGTTTTCCAGAAGTTTAGCACAAAAAAAAAAAAAAAAAAAAAAAAGGTCAGATTTGTTTCAGGAAGCTCAAGGCTGATTTCCTAATTATAATCCCAAGCATGCTCAGGAGGTTTACACTGACCATAATTCTTAGTCCACCTATGTATCTTTTCTGGGTAGAAATTCAGTTTTCTCAAAACTGACACGTTTTTTTTTCCAAATAAAAAACCCCAACAATACCATGCTAAACCTTTTTATACCCTGAAAAAAAGCAGTATAGCTTCAGCAATCAGAATTGATGTACCAGACCAGCAATTTGCCAGACAGCTCTAGCTATAATCCCACACTTATTTCTGAGTAACTCTTCAGCAGCACCAACATCCAAGCAGGTGTAACTCCCAGAGAAGAGTCAGAAGGTGACTTACATTTGAGGAACATGATGCCCAAGCTCTTAGAATTTAAAAGCCACCCCAGCAAAAGTGCTGCACACCAATTCAGCCTGTGCTTTTCTTACAGGTTATTTTGCCGGCATTCATGATGCTGGAAGCAGGTGGAGCAGGATGTTGCGCTAACAGATGTGGGGTAAGTGGATATTTATGTGTTGAAATGGCCCTACAGAGTTTGTGTAATAGCTCTTTAAATGGCTGCTCAGCAGGTGGAAATGTGCAGTGACAAACCATCACACCACTGTCAGCAGCCATGTCAGGGAAATGGAGAAGAGGAGCTTGATCTGCAGCGTGCCTGAGCTGGGGCTGAGAGCTCAGTTAGCCAACAAGAACGTTATGATGTTGCAGCTGCTGATACGAGGGAAATGAGCCAGGGCCGGTGCTGGAGCCCTTAGGCACAACGCTGAGGGCAAAGGGGACTACATCCCATAAAGTAAAACGTGGCTCCAGCTTCCCCTGCTCAAGGCAATCATAAAGACTGAGACAGTTGCTTGTTCCTCCTGTTTCCTCTATACCCTTCCATGGCAATCTGCTTTTCCACAGGTTCATCCCTGCTTTTCTCTGTAGGGATACATACATCCTTTATTTGCAGGTCCATGCCAAAAGTGTGAGATGCTGCATCAGGCACTGAGGAGCCAGCACTGCTTCTTGCAGTTCTGATCATTAGCTCACATGTGCCCAAATATTATACATGTGAAATGTGAAAATGCAATTCAGGCTCTCTGACATCTAAAGAAAGGCCAGAGAGATGTTTTATTTGATAATTAAGAATATTATAAAGCAACATGTCATAAAGGCATCTCCACTCATCCTCAAGCCCTGGGCACAGACTTCTGTGTGGCTATCATTATTGGCAAGAATAAACTGACTTAGAAATTTTTTTGAGTCTGCATCCTTCCCAGAAGCAGTCTGGAATGAGAGATTCCATGCAATAAAGCAGGTCTCTTCTGTACTCTTCAATTAATATTTAGTCTGATCCATGAGAAAACCTTTGCCTCTTTAAAACATTTTACTTAAATTAATTCATGATTCATAATACCAAAATAGCATTCTTTATTAGGATGTCACACATTAGCAAGCACATCCCAAGGGACATGTCATTACATTGATTTTACCAAATGTCACATGCACAGACAGGATGCTAACAATGGCCAAGCAGGCCAGCTGCAGAGCTGGGGTGAGATCCCAGGCACCCTGCAAACAGTGCCTGAGCCAGCTGCTTTGCTTGATTTTGAGTGATGTAGAAAGCAGTGTAGTGTGTAGAAAGCCACTGTTGTGGTTCCTACGCTCGCTGGATCTGTTAAGTCACGAGGGGAAATCCAGCTGAACTGGGCTGAGTTCACACAACATCTCATTTACCTCTTTTCCATCCTTCATCCCAGTCCTAAATATTACAGAGCCAAGAGTCAAACTTCCCCAGTCTAGCTAGGTTCACTCACCAGCCCAACAACACAGCAGGTAGCACAATGTCATCCAGCAGCCCACATCCACAGACCCACCATGATCCTCCATTCTCCCCCTCCTCTTTCACTGTCTGAGCCATTCCTAGCAGCAGTACATCAATGCCAGATACCCTGTCTGCACCTTCCCATCACTGACTGGTTACCTACAAGCTGTTCCTCCTCTTCTTTATTTGTTGTTATGGAGGAATAAATTATATATTAAGAAAGTAATTTGATTATGCACTGTGATATTTTGTAGAATCAGAAAAATCACAGAATCACTAAGGTTGGGAAAAAACTCCAAGTTCATCAAGCCCAACCTTCAAACGAATACCACCATGCCCACTAAGTCATATCACAAAGTGGCTGATGGTCAAGTGATGAAGCTACCCAAACCAAACTGGAAAATGCCTATCTATGAAAATGCTGTCTTTTTGAACACACACCTCTCTGGAGTCATACATCTGTGAGGTGGAAAGGGTGAAGCTCTACCCCCTATGCTTTAAACAGACTGTGGCTCAAAGTAGGGATGAGATGGGGACATGAGTGAAGAGTGAGTGGCTGTGAACAACACCAAAAACAAGTTTACCCTGCACAGCTCCCGGGGAAGAGTGATTTCCAAACATTCAAAAAGAGGTCAGTGTTGCAGGGCGATCTGAAGGCTGATGGTCTGCTTCTTCAAGGGAAGAAACTTCAGGCAAAATTTGCTTCGTGGAGAGTGGAAGAAAATGCACAGACATCCACAGCAGGGGTGCTCAGATGTCCTGACTATAAGGGCTGTATATGAAAGGTAGGGTAGGTATGGTGTGAGGCCCTGGAGAACAGAGGGCTCCTGGGATTGGTTCAAACATCCACAATGTCAGCAACCTCCCAGAGTGCCAGAGCTCCTTGGGAGACAGGTCTGGATGGACCTATTAAGGGGTCTCCATCTACTGGCAGAGAAACAGCCCTCATGGAACTACTCAGGAGCCTCTGTAATCCAAAGGCAAGTTTGAGCACCTTTCTGCTTTGGAGATCTTAGGTATAAAATGATAACTTAGACTGAATACTCCAAACTGCAGAATTGCTTGTCATAGTAAAAAAAAAAAAAAAAAAAAAAAAAAGGTTAAAGAATTATTACTGATCAGAATTATTGTTCAGTCAAAACATAACGTTTTCCTCAGGGCAGGGACTCTGTTCTATTTTATTTTGCCCAATTCCTGCTTTAATAGTTTCAGACTTCATCAAAGCCTTTACACACTGCCAAAGTATTTTCAACAGTAATAAAAATTACTATATTTCTTATACTTTTTATTCACTTCAGTGAGTTTTCCAGTTCACAGTGATTACATGCTTCATTAAGTTTTTTCATTAATCAGCTTTAAATTATTACTTACAAACATACATCAATGGCTTCTTGTCCTTGCATTACAAAGTAATGAACTTGGAAAGTAATAGATTTAGAAAGCTTCAGTGTCTTGCAGCTTAGCACGTACACATCTGAAATCATCCACTGCACTGACATGATGAGGAAAAAGACCCACCCAAAATACAGCTTCTCTTATTGCATCAGCAAACATATACTCCAGTATTTCTAAGTCTTCCTTAAGAGTTACTAGTAGAACAACAATAGCCATAGCAGCTTTCCGACAAACTTAAGGAAAGATATCCAGAAACCAGACAGAATAACAATTTCATCAAAAACAAACAAACAAACAAAACCAAACCAAACAAAAAACCCACCAAAAAAAAAAAAAAAAAGTGTATGGAACAAGAACCAGGGTGTTAAAGAGCAGCACAAGCTGGGACAGGAGGAAATTGGTAAATTCACCAAAGTAGCTGATGCAAACATTCAAAGAATGAATTCAAGAGTCTTCGTCAGCTCACCAGGGACAATTCAATTAAAGGATAAAGCAGGGAAAATCAGCAAAAATGGTCAGCAAAACCTTTTCAGGAGTACAGAACAGGTCAACATCATGGGAAACAAATTTCAACACACTCAAGCATCCCAGCTTAGGCCTTCTGTTCCAATTAAGGACACAAATGAGGAAATGAAATATTTCAATGAGAAGTAAAACTAGGGAAAATGCTGAAAGTTTGAGATGATTAAATACTTAATAAAATTCTTGGATTTTAACAGATTATGAGGCAAGCCTCCAGAAAAGTCTCCAGATCAGTAGTTAAAATAGGGAAATGCCCCTGGATATCTAGAGAATGCTGAGGAGACCCAATCCAACAGCTGTAGCAACTTCAGACTCCTCTTTCGGTGACAAGTCTCTGTCTAGATGATCTTGTACACAGTAAGGGAAATAGTTGGGATAGGCTAGTCATACAGTCAACATATTCCAAATGAGACAATCATGTGACAGAGCAAAGTCATCACAGATAGCACTGACAAGTACTACTAGTACTAACTGCTATCATAAAACATAGCAATACCAAAAGACCATTTGACTTTTTCCTCATAATTACCTTTGGGATACCCTGTACTGCTATGCTGTACTAAAACAAATTGCTAACATAATTAAGATACTTCAACCAAGAAGCAGAATCAGAGTTGAAGTAAATGAGAAAACAAGTGGGGAAAAGTGATTCAGAATAGGTAGGAGTTTCAAAGAGAGTATCAGTCACTCACCTTCACCACAAGGCATGGTTGGTAATCTTATTGTGAGAGACAGTGCATCAGCTACAACACAGACACTGTTTTGGTCCAGGACAATAGACTAAATTACCTACATTTTGCTGACAGTGGAGCTCTGCTCTTGCAATTCAGCCAACATGCAGATAAAGACTAAGAAACGAGTATCCAGCTTTGCAAGAAAAGCCTGAGCTGTTAATCAGATATGATTAAATAAATCCCATGAGAAATCCCAGCAACTTTTAATTCAAGGACTGCTTTAGAGGCAAAACAATACACAAAACTAGACAATTCACACACCAGCATCGTGCAAGGTTCTACAGAAAGCAGTTGGCTGCCAAGCTTGAAAATGCATTTACCAGCCTGAATGCGTTCAGAGAGTGAAGCCTTTTTAAGGCTTTGTCAAAAAACTCCAACATGGATAATGGATATTTCCATTTAACTCTGTAGTGCAGTGGTCTGTGGAACAACTGGGACTAGAAGAAAGTTTCTACCTGCCTTGTGAAGTGGTGGATTTGGCCTGGTATTTGCTGGCAATGGGGAATTATGAGACTTGAGATATTTGGCTTCAAACCTGAGTCATGAATGAGAGTATTTTGTATGTGCTTCCTTGGTCATGCCATTGCCCTGACTTTAAGGCAGGCCTGCTGCCTTCTCCCTGCTCCAGGTCTTCCCCCGGCTCTATGGCAGAGTTGTGAACAACCACCAACAGTGATTCTTAACAAGACTATTGAGAAGCCTGTCCTAGATGCACCACCAGTAGCACCCTCCTGGGATTTTTATTTCTATAGACAAATAGCAACTGGATGCATCCCATTCATTACTAGAAAACTACCCCAGAATGGAGTAAAGGTAACATTTCTGTGGGAGTGGCTGATGTAAAACATGAGTGCATTATATAGAATTTGAAGTCACTGCTGGTTTGTTGCCACATGCAGCACAATTAGATTTCTCAACATGAAAAGTGGTAATCACATGTCATGGTGTTGCAAAATGAAGGAAAGCAGCAATAAGAAAGGCCATCAATTAGCAAAAACAATTAATGTATCTTCTGTTGCTTTCATACCTGGTTCAGTAGTTGCTTGCCTTTTCTGTTGGTCCAAGGGCTAAGGAAGGTGAAGAGTTGGAAATGCTAAGGCACATGATACAGAACAGATCAGTCCAGGACTGGCCTTATACTGGCTTTTGAAAGAAAACTCACAGATTTTTCATAATTGATAGCTTAAGCATAAAACTCAATAAATTCTTTAACATCTAGGACAGCTACAACAGTCAGAAATAGTCAACTATTTTTACTCCCACAAATTTAGTAGCAGTAGTAGTTTCAGCATAAAGTAAGAGACAAGAAAGAGCATTCTTTCTCATTCATTGTGAGTTCTCTATGCTACTCAAACCTCTGTGCACACAATGTTGAAGGCCATTTCCCTTTCAGATGCTGCTGTCAGTGATCCTGTCTGTGTTGGGATTCGCAGGAGGAGCATATTGTGTGGTCATCTCTTTGTTGGGTCTGATTGGGGGTCCTCTGTGTGACACAGGTGATGGAGAATACCTCTACCCTTTCAGGAATGACACTCTGGAGTGAGTATGGCTTACAGGCTCCTCCAATTTTGCTTTCCCTGATCCCTCCCCTATCTTTTTAAAGTGAACTTGAATTTTTCCAAAATGAACTGATAATTCATTTTCAAAACGAACTGATGGTTCATACAGGTATGCACCCTGTGTACACCTAAACTCACACTTCTCTGAGAAGCATGTTCCAGCTGGTCATCTCTTTGACCAAGGTATCACCCTTGGGCAAATTGCCTGAGTTTCATCTGCTGTGCTTGCCTCAAGCCCCTTGTGCAATTTGCACCATGCTTTCAAAATCCAGTGAGCTGTGACTTTCTTTACTGTGCCACATTAATCTGTTAAATTATCAAGAGTTCAGCCAGCTCTACCTACTTCTGAAAAGCAAAGCAAAAATCTCTGAATCTTTAAAGTCAACCTTGACAACTGTGCTCTTCAAATCAGAGCTAGAGCTAATGAATGGAGTGGGCTGAGACACCACAGCAGGAATGGAGAATGTGGAGACACATTTTAAAACCATTATGGACCTTTCTATTCAGTTATTAACATAATGTTCCCTACAACAAAGAGGAGGTTCTTGTGCATGGCAACAAAGTACAAATGTGGCTCTCTTCCCTAATTATCAATTGCATCTCTGCAAAGGGAATTCTGGGGAGAATCACCGGCTTTGACCAATTATAGCACCACCTGAGATTTACTTTGTGCAGTCAAGTTCAGAAAATGAAATGCCAGAAAACAGAGAAAGCATTCTCATTTTTTTTACTTTCTAATATCTTGCCAATTATTTTCCTATATCACAGAGACAATTATTTGTTTAACCAGACAACATGGAGTATTTGCAAGCAACCTGAAAACATCATCCTTTGGAATATTGTCCTTTTCTCTATTCTCCTGATCATCGGTGTGATTGAAGCTATTCTTTGCTTCATTCAAGTCATCAATGGACTCACTGGCTTCATATGTGGCACATGTATGAGGAGAAGAAAGGTTGGTATGCAGTAAAAGGGTGCTTTATGTTCTTTCCAGTTTTATTTTTCAGGCTCTGGTAATGGTACATGAGCTGAGAGATCTGCACAGTCCCTGGACAAGCTCCTCTGGGCAGTACAGATGCATTTGCACACTCTCT
Source organism: Vidua chalybeata (assembly GCF_026979565.1). Classification (NCBI taxonomy): domain Eukaryota; kingdom Metazoa; phylum Chordata; class Aves; order Passeriformes; family Viduidae; genus Vidua; species Vidua chalybeata. The sequence goes on along the minus strand of NC_071531.1, from coordinate 82,530,636 downwards.
TTCTGTCTGTCACATTATTGTCAGGGATAACCTGGTCCTCAGATTTTTCTAAACAGCAGTATGACATATTGACATACTCATTGCATGGTTCTGTTGCTATTTAAGAAGCCTTCTTGATAAAGTGTAATGACCCTCCCTAGCATACATAAGTGAGTGACAAAAAGTTGAGATGTTTTAAATTGGTCAAACGTAGTAATGTTGTTATTTTACAGAATGGAAGAGAACATCTTCCAAATTTCATTTATCACTATTGATTCCTTTTCATTGTTTCTTTTCATTGTACAAGATATTTGCAATAAGTCAGATATCCCCTGTAATATTAATTAATCATCTCTCATTCATTGCCTTTCAGACAAATATTTCTGGAATGTGAATGACCTACAAGGAATGCCAAGACAAGCCCCAAAATGCTGATTCACATACAATAAGGATAGTGCACTGTGCTGTTTTATTTATGGGGGGACAACAAAAAAAAAAAAAAAAAAAAAACCAAAAACCAAAAAAAAACAAAAAAAAAACCAAAAACAAAAACAATGTTCAGGTGTTTCAATAATTTTTTTATAAAGAAGTCAGGGCAGAAAAGGGCTAGATCATTTCAATCTGAGACTCCACTTTTTCATCTCTCTAAAGATACCTGCTAAACCTCAGGTACTGGCAAAAACATTAATCTGTCTGGCCCTTACTGCTGTACTTGTGTATAAAGCACAACAGTCCTCAGATAAAAGACCACCACTTGCCCTCTCATGTATGTGGGAAGTGGAGATTGTTAATTTATCAGCTGCATGAAGCAGATGCTCTCTGGCAGATGTAAATAATATCCCATCCTCCCCAAATCTCACCATGAGCTCATCTGTCTGTTCCTATTAATTTTCGAATGGGGCACTCACAGATTTGAATGAGGATGAGCAGAAAATACATCGAGCAGTGTTTGAGACACTGCAGAGGGAACTGAAGAACATGGTTTTCAGCTCTTTCTGCCATCCTGGAGCCAGATCCCCTTGCCAAAGCCCAGGACACTTCTAAATTAGTTTTTCAGGAGCATCTGAGAGTTGTGGCAGCCTTAGAGGAGCATTTGGGTCAACACAGATGGTAGGGTTTGTAGCAAGAGTTTAGAAATGTCTGGTTTAACAAAAGGGTGAAGAACCTCACCACCAATTATGCCTTCATGAAACTGCCAAGAATTTTCCTAACTTCCACACAGATCTATAGGGCTGTTCTAGAATAGAGCACATGGATCAAGGAATTACCTCACCAAAGACAAATGTAGTAATTATGTACAGCTTAGTAATAAATAGAAGATACAATCGGAAGGCAGCAAATTGCATCAGCATTAGTTTTTTAGCAACAGTAATACCAACCAGGAACTCCATAATTCCCCATCATCACTCAAGAGGAAGCTCTTAATCTTGAGCTAATGTCCATGACTGGGAAATTTCAGAAAACTCATCATTTCAATGACTTCCTCAAAGGTTAATTCTTGGACATGAACTGTCTTTTGTCAGCCAAACTGTGAAAGAATACTAACCCAGCCTGAATGCATGCAGCCAGCTATGAAAACCTGAATATATTTAAAGCACTTGGAGCCCATTTTTCCTGATTTATGTTTTCTCAGAGTTGTTCATATTTCCGCACTGTAGCGTGGGAGCAAGCTCTTTAAATACACTTATTGCAGACATATGTGGCTGCTTGTGCTGTCCTTTAATGCAACATGCAAAATGCTTCACATTCTCCTTTATATAAAATGGAGACAAAAAGGCCAGTTGCCTAGATGAGGAGCATATGCACCTTGAAGCATAGTTTCACCCCTAGAAGGAGGAAATTTAACCTATAAAATTTAAATGCAACTTCTGTAAAGAAGAAAGTGTAAGACTTGTTGAAGTGTGCAGTTCATCACTAGGTGCATCCAAACTAGCCAAGTGGCTTAAAAAGCTCATGTTCTTTGCCAGCATGGACGGTGCAACCACATACAGCAGACAGCAAACCAGGAAAAGAATTAAAGAGGCAGTGGGAAAGAAGGATATTTGCATGTAGTCAGGTGGAGAGAGACTCTTTCATCAGCACAGGGGCTTTATGAACTCTTCACAGTCCCTAAATACCCACCCTTCCTCATCCCTTAGTTTCGACTCCCTGACTCTCACCTCTGGGATAAAGCCAACTTTGGCTGTGCTAGCACCAGGAGAGGAAGAGATACCCACTGGCACACCTCCCACACAGAAAAATAAGTGCACTGTGCTGCTGCCATCTGCTTGTTCCAGGCTGTCCTGCCCTGAGGATGTCTGTGTGCTCCTGGGAACACCCTCTGTCCTGCCAATCGTGTGACCACTGGCCTCACTGATATATGTAAATATTAAATATTGCTATTCTGAACTTATTTCCTGACTTGATTTGTGTGGTCTGAAGGACTTATGAGCTCAAATTACCTCCAATGGGAAGATAAATGGAATAACAGAGAAAGCAGAGTTAAATCATTTGACTTGAGTCACCATGAAGAAGTCTCTTCTAGGGTAGGCATCAAGATACACAGGCATTGGCTGGGAGAGGCAATCTTCCCCCAGCCCACACTGAAAGAGATGCAGAAGGCAAGTGGGAGGCATTGCCTTTCTGAGCAAGGTTTGGTTGTCCACCATGGACAGGAACATCTGGTGCCATTTGAAGAACCCAGTCACAGATGTCCAGAGATACAAGAGTCTTATCTGGAGCTAACAACATGGAGATGTGGCTGACCAAAGCAAACAGCTGTCCCTTGCAAACACAAGGATGCTAAAAATTCATTTAGTGAAAATACATAAAAGTGACTAAAATTAGATTAAATTATTTCAGCTCATGCTTTTTTGGATCCCCCAAATCACCTTTTACATGAGTCAAAGCCTGTGCTCTCAGAAGTGACACCAGAGCCTTCTCCAGGAGCCAGCCAGCACATTGCAACAGGGGCAGCTCCTCATGCCGAGCACTGCAGGGAGACCTGAGAACCCAAGCTCTTCTGGTGGGCAAGGCTTCAAAAGAAAATGTCTGCATAATACTAAATATAATAAAAACTTTGATTTGAACAGAGAGTTGGCCTGACTGAAGATAAGATATCATTGTTCAGAATTAGGATTACTACAGATTTTAAATTATTGGGTTTGGGTTTTTTCTAAAATGGAAAGAATTCTTTCAGGGAAATCTCCTAGCAAAGGAAAAGAGTAATTTTGTCCTTGAATTTTTTTTTAATTGTATTAATTGAACTTAGTAAAACTAAGGAACTTATTCTTCTGTATTTAACTTTTCTCTATATTCATCTATCTATCTATCTATCTATCTATCTATCTATCTATCTATCATTTTTCTGTATCTATCAACTTTAAATAATTAATAGTCAAAAATTACCCAGACATAAAGACAAAAGTATTTGTGTAATTTTGATATTAATTCACTGTGCAATCACACTACACAGGCTCTGATTTAAGAACTTAAATATGTTGGGTTTGAATCAAATTATCCCTGTCTGTCCTGCCTTTGAAACTCATGCAGGAGATCAGCCACTTGCAATTAGGACTAATTTGGGACAGGAATAAAACTTTAGACCAAGGACATCATCTGAAAAATGTAAATGTTTGGAGACCAACAGCCCCGTGTTTCAGCTGTCAGGATCAAGGACGCAATCCAAATACCTGGGCTGGACACCACAGACTAGTTCATACCCTCTCATTTCAAGAGGAACTGTCAGTTCATTTTGATGCAAATGGCTTAGATGCCTCAGGCCTCGGCACTCACTGTTCTCGATTTTTTTGGCTTGCAGAGCAAGTAAACCAGTGAGAGGTTGATCCTTGCAGAACTCAGAGTGCCATGGCCTCTGCTCTACTGCCCCAGTCCCAGTTCTGTGCCTCTGCTCCCAGGTGAACTCTTCTGTGCAAACAAACTTTAAAAATCCTAAAGGGAATTAAAAAAAAAACCCTCCAAACCTTTCCAGACTCTCAGAGTGCTTTATTTAACCTCCTACAGAGCAACAGCTCTTTGGGCTTGTCCCTTTCCAGAGGAGTGACAGCCACCCTTCAGAAATGCCCTTCCCTGCAGGACCTCTCTCACCTGGAATCACCCCTTTTGTCCTGAACTCATGGGCCACAGAGAGCCATCTAAAGCCCATCAGCAATAATGTAGCACATTTTATCCAGAAAGGAAGAGCAAAGGCACGGTCTTAGAGACAGAGGCCACTGCTTTGTCCATCTTCATTTCTTCAGCTTCAATGCTGAGTAGCTCACTACAATGCTTACACTTACAAAGCTGTAAGTGCTCACTACAGTGCAGAATACATAGAAAACTTCACAGGTAAACAGCACTTCTCTACTTTCTCTGTTCTTATCAACAACCCATCTCAGAGTCTGTTCCATCAAAGTCAACTAATAAGGTGTAAGAGTTAAGAGGTCAGCTGAGTATTGTAGACTCACAAAATGGTTTGAGTTAGAAGAGACTTTACAATCATCTAGTTCCAATCCCCTGGCACAGGCAGGGACACCTTCCACCAGATCAGGTTGCTCAGAGCCCTGTCCAACACAGCCTTAAGCACTTCCAGGGGTGGATGCCCACAACTCCTCTGGGCAACCTGTGCCAGTGCCTCACCACCCTCACAGTAAAGAATTTCTTTGTGATATCTAATCTAAACCTACCTTCTTTCAGTTTAAAGTCATTACTCCTTGTCCTGTCATTACATGCCCTTGTAAAAAGTTGCTCCTCAGCTTTCTTGTATTCCCTTCAGCTACTGGAAAGGACTTGCATCCCCCAAGCTCAGAACCATTGAAGATACACCAGAATATCTTGGCTGCTATTCCAGGAGGGCAAGGTGTCTCCAACAGGGACTGTAACCTCTGCTTGGCTTGAGTGGACATCTCAGAGGTTTTATAGCATCTCAGGTGACACCAGCCACCTCTATGTGAGCATTCAAATCAAGTTCTGAAACATCTACTGGGTACAGTGACACTGCTCTTAGAAGCAACCCTGAGTTCATCAGTCTGAGACCTGGCCTCACTCTGTCCTACCTCACAAGACTAGAAACAGGTCAGTCAATTCCCACTAAGATTTGTCCCTGTGGGTTACTCTGGGTGCTTGAAGTGAGCAGCACAGCAGCTGGCACCCAAAGCTGCATCCCTCCATCATGAGCAGAGAGTGAAACTCACTGCAAAAATCTCTTCAGTGGTGAGATTTCTTTTTTTTTTTTTTTCCTCAAAATAGATGCATTAGCTGAGAGTCATTTAATGGCAAAAGAGTACAGTAACAGATTCAGTGAGGAACTGGTCTTCTTGGTAAAAACTTACATTTTTACAGTCCTTCTTCCTTGCACTGTATATCAGCAAAACCACTCCAGATTCAGATGAACTACCTTACACATCCTCTTTCTCTCTGAAGTTGCCTTCATCCCATCATGTCATGTTTTCACTTATATTGTGTCCTACCGCATCTGCCTTCCACCCCTCTGGGTCTTTAAATGAAGTTTCTCTGGAGAATTTTATGCCTGAAAATTTAGTGGGTTTTTTTTTCCCAAGAGATGAAAAAAACCACAGTCCAGACATTCTCTGCAGATGACCCTCACATGAAGGGTGCAAGGTCAGGTATGTCCTTCCAGGAGTGTCTGATTGCAGAGCAGGCTGAGACCTGGCTGCATTCACCCTCAGCCACATGCACCTTCAACCTCTTCCTGTTCCTGCCTACAAGATATGCTGCAAAACATTTGTTCATAGAAAAAAAAAACTTAGTATGTGTATGCTGTTTTAAAAGTTTGTGGAACACCCATTTTGAGCAAGGAAGGCAAACCAGAGAAACCAATAGCTCCACTGCCACTGGCAAAGGAACTGCCAGTTTCTAGGACCTTGTAGAAGGTTCATTTAAGGTGGGAGTGTTTTGAATTACCACCCCAAAAAAATGTGCCTTTAAAATGCACAATGTCCCTTTTTGTACTTAAAATAATTGGGTCAAATTTAAAAGCCATTACTCAGTGAAAACAGCATTTGATTACAAATATAAAGGAATATTTCTCCTAAGGTAGGTTAAGTAAACATCTGGCTGTCAGGCTTTTTCATCTTTTTAAAATTTCACTTCTTTTTAAACACTAATTATAGAGTCTTCTCACCAGATCACTGTATATCTTGCCAAAACCTTCATTTCCCCGTGTAGAGAGGTGTCACAGACAACATGAAGTTCCTGCACTTTTCCCCTTTTCTTCTCACAGCTATCACCTATGTGCCTGTGCGTTCCTACCATGTCCTGCCGACAGGATATGCTTAGCCTGTGCCACTGTCACTTCCATGCACAGCCACTTCTGTCTGTCTGCAGGAACTGTCACACTGCAGAAAATCTTCCTAAAGATTTGGCCTTTCACTCAGAGTGCATCTGAGAAGAAAACATCTGAGATTTCACCATGGAAATGAGCTACCTACTCCAGAGATGAACAAAGGTATCCAGGAAAGCCATATATGTACCCTAAAACAGGCAGATTTTACATAGAATTGGTTATAAAGAGCCATGAATGGAGAGATGGTAAAGATTGACAGAGATAAAAAGATAAAAAATATATTGGTGTGGCAATTCTACAATAAATGTGCAACAAATGTAACCAACTTAATTCCATAATGCATATATGAGGTTTATCCCCAGAATGATTTCTGTTTACAGAGAGGTTCACGAAATTTAAAAGTCTGTATAATTCCTATAGTTTCATTAAAGAGTCCAACATCACCTCGCTTTGTTACCACTTTCCAGTGATTGCTTTGGGTATCATAATATATCTCCTTTCACTGATCAATGGTAAATCTTTTTTACTGCTTCCTAGGTTTATTTTGATCATTGCTGAGAGTTTAGTCTAGTCAGCTTTAAACAGACAAATTCTTAGCTCTATCTTCTGCTTTAGCCTTGTGCCTAGAACCCAGAGAAATATGGATTATCTTCATACCATTTCATATCAGACAAAATATAACATCTCCCCTACTTTAAGCCAATCTGGTAATACCCCTCACATGAGTGTTCCATTAGGCATATCAACACTAATTCCTATGCTCTTAATCTTTGCTCCTCACAAAAATAAGATTGGATATCTACTAGAGGAGGGAGAAGGCTGCAGAATTGCCAGTGTTTTTCCAAAGACTGAGACTCTGCATCTGCTTCTCCAGACTTTTGGGTTTATCGCTCTGTTTCATATTGCTTTGTTTGTTGCTAAGTCCAGCACTCAGCAGTTTCTTTACAAGACACCACTATTTCCACTGATTTTTTCTGATTGTGTACTCAATCAAAGAACATTATCATCGTGCCATTATTCCTCTCTATAACTTAAATTAAGCAACAGAAAATGGCTCTAAATATACCAGGCTTAGTATCTCTGAGTGTATTTTTTACATTAACTTTAGCTACTGGAATTTGGGCTTCTTGGAAAAGCAGAAAGGATCAGCAGAATAGGAACCCAACAGAGATGGCCATGGTTGGAGGCAGGAATATACATGTTTTCATTGGATTGTTTACTGCAACAGGTAAGCTTTCTTAAAAGACTTTAAAAAATTATTCTTAAAACACATGTATTGCATAGGTCTGGGTGACTTTTCTTTCAAAGGAGGTGAACTCCTTTAATGTCAGGGTAGATTTTTGCCTAAGCGTGACTTTAAAGAAGTATGGTTTCATGAATCATTTTGGGATGGATTCTTACAAACCTCTTCACACTGAGCAGAACCTTATGTTTATGTATATTCTCTTAAATTAAAGAGATTCATTTAAGAGTTTAGTTAAGAGTTAAGAGTTTAATTTAAGAGTGACAAAAGAATACAACACTTTTCATTAAGGAGGACTGTGGTCTTAATTGTGAACCAGTTTCTGCTATCCAACATAACAGACGAATTTTACTCACAGAAAACTCCAGTTCTGTGTGAAATAAATTGTCAATCATGGTGAGCATTGGCCTCTCTCTTAAAGAGAGAGTTTTCCTCGACTTCACTTTTCTCTCCTTGCTGCCTGGCATAATCTGAAATTTGCTTCCCTGACCTGTTTTTTGTAAAGGCATCCCACAGTGGCATTTGCATGGCTAAGACACTTAAATCATTGTTGTAGGTTTGTTATCTGACTGCATTGCCTGTTTGCATTTGTTTTCCCTAATGTCTATTTTCTTAGACCCTATAAGTAATGCTCTTGAAGGAGGGTAATTCTACAAAGGCAATTCCATTTCCTGTAGCAAAAGTCTTCCTCTGAGAAAAAAAAAATGTAATTAAAAATTACTATATTCAAATTGCCTCTAAATGTTTAAACATTGAGCTTTTCCACGCATACAGAAATATTCATTCTTGAAGCTGAAAAATTATTTAGAGTGAGATTCTAATACAATTACCTATAGTCAGCACATCTCTGTATGCCAGAAAACTTTGCAAAGAAAATAGAGGTGTGATAAAATATTTGTAGAAGAAAAATGTTTACAAGTTCTCAGAGTGTTCTGCAGGGCTAGTTGAGAATATGTCTCTCAATTCTGACCTTTTCCTCTTCCATGATTACAGCCACCTGGGTTGGAGGAGCATATATCAACAGCACAGCTGAAATCGTCTATCTGCCTTCAAAAGGATTACTGTGGGTCCAGGCACCTGTGGGATTTGCCTTGTCCCTTGTTATTGGTAAATAATTCATGTTATTAGGGCACATAAACTTTAAAAATATATCATAGGAGTATCTTAAGATATGTAAGAGAATGTAGGGTACCTTTTAAATGTGATTTTGTTTTTTCAGTTTCCCATATATTGAGAATAAGCACTTATAATGCTGTCCTCTTAACTGAAACAAGTTAGGGTACCTTGGAGCTAGTGTAGAGTTTTGCCTTCTTATAGCAATGTATGGGACAAAAGTCTTATCTGAGGATTTAGAAGAATGTGTCTATTGCTTTTTTGTGCATATTGCTTTTTTCACGTGGTCTCTAATTCACAGATTATTGAGTGTATTGGTATCTATTTTTTTCCTTGGAATTTCTGAGTGATGAAATAATAGTATCTTGATTTTTCCACTAAAATGCATTCTTCTGAGATGAGTAGTCTCATCTCAGGATGAATGTGTCATGCATCCAGCTTATGCTACTTTGTAGCTGATTTTTTTTTTTTTTTTTTAAACTAAGCTAAGTGTGCAGTGTTCTACACCTGAGTTGCCATTTCTAACTTTGAGAATTACTGGACTCATGCTGAGGTTCAGCTCTCTTGCCAAGACCAAAGTTGCTTTCAGGCCACATTGTGTTATACTATAACTCTCCTAGGGACACAGGATGATGAAAGCAAGGAGACCTGTGCAGACCTTACACAGGAATTTCTAAAAGAACAATAACCTTTATTCTCAAGTCAAAGAAAAGAGTCCAACTGACATGAATATGAATCAAGCTTGGAAATATATTGCAAGGACTGCTTATGTGAGTAATTCCTACTAATGAAACTGAGGAGTGCAGGTCTGATCCTGCAATCTTTGCTCAGGTCAGTAGTGCCCAGACAAGCAGTCCTGCTGGCTTCAGGGTTAGACACAATATGTATTCTTTGGTTTTAATGAGATGGCTGCACATCTGAGGTCCAATATTTAGATGAAAGTGGGTGGGATTCCGCTCAATGTGCAGATTAAAACAATATAATTCTAGGAAGAGACAGTGAAGCCACCAAAATGAAAAATGTAATCAGAAAAGGATCATATATCAACAGGTTGCATCACATGACCAAGGACAAAACTTTGCCTCCTTTTTAGCCAAATATGAGTCTTCAATGACTTGCTCTGTCTACTGACATCTTCCATTGGATGCTTTTCAGGAAACTTTATGTCTCAGATTGGTAGGTCTTTGAGGATGCAGAGGAGATTATATTATGGGTATCCTCTGAGCTAAATTCCTGTTACAGTCACACAGGTATTTTGTGCCATTTGGACTGCCACAGGGCACCCCACTCCCTGGCCTCCAGTAGCCCCTCCAGAAAGATCTAGATGTGCCAAAAAGTGGATGGCCATATATATAAGCTTCAAGCCAATATCCTTTATAAGATGGGAACTCTCAAATGGATGGAATCCTACATTTAGCAAGTGGATTTAAACCCTAGTGTCTGGTTGGCTGCATCATTCTCTAGGGTCCATTATGTACAAATTTACTAGGTGGGTCTGATACACATATACCATATTGCTCTTACCTCTTTTTTTCCTGGAATATAAAACATGCAAAATTCTACCAAAATGTCATTTCTTTCTGATAGGTGGTTTCTTCTTTGTAAGTCCAATGAGATCAAAGAATTATGTGACCGTGATGGACCCCCTTCAAGAAATTTATGGGAACATGATGGGAACCTTACTCTTCATTCCACCACTGCTAGGAGAGGTGTTCTGGTTTGCAGCTATCCTGGCATCCCTGGGTAAATACTTGCTTTCCTGTTATATTTGTTAAAGGTCACATGGACTGACAGAGTATAGTACACCTTTGGGAATTGTGGAAAGCTGTCCTTCATGTCTCCTTTTGTGAGAGGAACAAGCATTTCTCATTTCTAGAAAATATGTTTTCAGGCTTAAAACAAATAGTGCTATATATTCATTATATTGTAATAGATAACTCTTCCAATGTGAGTTTGTACCTTCCTCTTGCCTGCAGGAGAGCAGATGTAAAAAGGCAATGGCCCTGAAGCAAGGTGAAGCAGTAAGAGCAGGAAGGAATTGTGGGCTCTCTTGAATTCCCATAGTGCACGCTCTCTGTAGACTGCATTTTTCATACAGTATGTTGTACTGGCACCAGGGGAATAACATATCCTCATTTATCCTGTATTCGGCACATATGAAATCTGTCTTAAAATACTTGACTGCTGTCCTTGTCTGCAGGAGCAACAATGAGGGTCATCTTGGATATTGGAGGCTCTTTGGCTATCACCATCTCGGCTTGTACTGTCATACTTTACACTCTGCTGGGAGGCCTCTACTCTGTTGCCTACACTGATGTCATCCAGATGGTTTTCATTACCCTCAGCCTGGCAAGTGCATTTCTTTGGTAGTTTTCTAAATAAAGGGAAAACTCCTGCTCTTCTTTTCAGCATGTCTCAGGCGAAAAATAACTTCCTTGACCTGTGGTTCCCCTTTAGAAAAACATGTTTCCTGAAAAATATTGCAGTCTTTGTAAGTCTTTGTACGTTATGCATTTCAGACAGTGCTCATGCAAGCCACTGGCTTTGCTGGGTGAACACAAAAAGGTCTTCACAAAACTGAAGTTTGCAGAACCTGTCTAGAACCATTTTGAATGGAGACAGATCTATCTACAGAAAGTACCAATTAACCTGAAATACAGACTCATATTCTTGATAATGCCATGAACCAGAAACATGTAGATTTAGATTAAGGAAGGGGGAGAAAGGAAGACTCTAAGTCTAGGCTTAATCTTATGTAACTCAACATTCCACATCTACCTTAAGTATCTGTTCTCCAAGAACAAGGGCACTGGGAAAATGGTTAACAACTTCCATTTCTATCCTAGTGGATTTGTATCCCCTTTGCCCTGGTGAATTCTGCAACGGAAAGTATTTATTACACTGCAACCCATCAATCCTACCAAGACCCTTGGATTGGGAAGATAGAGAAACAGTATCTTGGAAGGTGGCTGGATGACTTCTTCTACTTGGTATGGAGTATTTATTGGACAAGTGGTTGGGAGGAGGAATTGTGCAGGGACTTTCTATCTAGAAAGCTTGTGAGTTCTACCAGCCAGGAGCCATTGCATGGCCAGTTGACACAGGCTGGAGGTGTAAAACTGTCTCTAGAGCACCCCCTGAAGCAACCTAAATGGACTGGAGAGACTCAGGGCTCAGCTGTGGGATGAAAAGAAGCCATAGGGACACTCTATCCTTTACCCACATGGAGGAACATACCTCTTGAGTAAGACCATCCAGGCAGCCAGTTCCTCTCCTGGCACCTAAATGAGTCATTTCCTACCTTTTGAGACACTGGTCTTGCAGCCTCAATAGTGTGCTTTTACACATAAATAAATATCTAAAATTTCCTCTATTTGATTAAAAAAAAAAAAAAAAAAAAAAAAAAAAAAAACCCAAACAAATTAAAATGACATGACTGCAGGTCATCAGCAAGCACAGTGTGATTGGCTCCACTGCACAACACAACTTTTGAGTTACCAGTATAGCCAAGACTCCAGGAGGTTGTTCTGCTCTTACTGAACTAATAATAGGGACACATAGAAGTTTGTTTGGTGAGGACAGAATCTTCAGATTTTATCTGATTCATTTTGTGTACTAAGAAAGTGAAAATTAAGGTTTTATTTTTTATTTTAAAAGCTGAATAGCTAAGTTTGGGTATATTTATTTACAAAATCTGCATTCCTGAAAAACTTCCTTTTCACTTCCTCTGTGCTTCATTCACAATTCCAAACAACCATTTTTCAGCTTTCTCCATCTGCCAAACCATTAACCTGTTTTCATTAAAATTTCACATCCAATGTGAAATGGATGAAAACAAAGGAAACAGGGAATTCTCAATTATCAGAAATACTATCCTCAAGAGTTAATGCTGGGCAACATTTATGCACTTGAAATGAGAATTTGATTATTTGAAATTAGAATTTATTATGGATGATGCCCTACAGCAGCCTGGTGGGTACCACTGATAACTGATGAATGTTTCAGGTGCTTGGGAGCATCCCGTGGCAGACTTACTTCCAAAGGGTGCTCTCTGCTGCCTCGACAGGACAGGCAAGGCTCATCTCCTGCCTCTCTGGACTCGGGTGCTTTGCAATGGCCATCCCCTCCGTGCTCATTGGGGCAGTCGCAGCATCAACAGGTAAATTGAATCGTTTGTTCCTGAGTAATCAATGTAGTTTTGGCAAAGGTGATTAAAACGGGATCCAAAGAAGTCCTGATAGAGACTTCAAATTACCCTATCCCATGGTCCTCGACACCAAGATATGTAATCTGTCCAGAAAATGTGGAGCCCTCTGAGCTACATTGCACAACTACTTACAGACATTTAAACAGCCCCAAGGCCTGTTTAAAGTTATTTCCTTAAAAAAATGACTTTTCCCAGACTTTGTGTTGAGGAAAGATGAAGGCAGACTCTGTAAACCCTTGAATAATCCTATTTTAGACGAAATTTTATGCTTCCTTATGTTCATGCCTTAGACATGTAAGACACAACAATATTACTACAGATTGTTAATAAGGTTCTTGCTTGAAGGAATCAAGAAGTTCAGTCCTGTAAACTCACAGTCTCCATGCAGGGAATCAGTCCTCTGTTGGCTGTGAGCAAGGGTAAAAGGGCAGCCAGATCACTGAACATTTAAGGAAATCAGCTGAACTCATGACTTCATCCAATTCTCTTCTCATAAGCAGTGTCTAGAGGTTGACCTTCAATTGAGCCAATTCTGGAATCACACAGAGCACACCTATTTCTATAGATGCTGCTGAGGAAAAGGGAAATTTTTGATCTAGTGGGAGCTGCAGCATGCTAAGGGGCATCACTAAAGTTCACAAAAGAATAAAAAAAAAAATCAATCTACGTCCTAAATTACTGTGTGGATCTTGGTTCTTAGTCCTTCTGTGACTGGCCCCTGTGAAAAAACAATTTCAAAGCCAGCAG